>NW_006399761.1:3535122-3568978 GCF_000299155.1 Elephantulus edwardii
TATGGAGCCAAGCAAACTAAAGCTGTGTACAATCTCAATCTCTTCACCGTACCTTTCCAAATTATTGAAGAGTAATGATGTCAGTTTGAGGACTAAGGTGTGTCTGACTCAGGCCATGGTCTTTCTGATTACCTGCTATGCATCTGAGAGATACACAATGAATAGAGATGACAGAATTGATGCCTTTGAGCTGTGGTGTTAGAGAAGGACACTAAATATCCCATGGACTACCAAAAGAACAAATATGTCTTGTTAAGGCATGTTGCTAGAAGAGGCTATTCCTTGGAGAGGGACATGATACTCGGAAAGGTGGAGGGTTGGCAAAGGAGAGGAAGACCCTGAACCAAGTGGACTGACATAGTGATTGCTGCAATGGGCCTAATGTATCAGGAAGTGTGAGGATGGCACAGGACAGGCCAGGGTTCAGAGCGGTTGTGCATAGGGTTGCTAAGGGTCGTACTCAACTTGACGGCACCTAACATCCAAGTTCTCATGCCCAGTACGTTTAGGTATTTACCTAGGAGTGGAATTGCTGGGTCATATGGTAATTCTATGTTTAACTTTTTGAGGGAACAGATTTTCTTTTAAATAGCTTGAGAATTTGGGATGAGTTTCACAACCCATATTGAGGTGTCACAAACTCAGGACTGGGATTTCTGGATTGAAAAAAAAAATCAGTCTATAAATTTAGGTGTGGGCTGACTCTGAAACTCAGAATCTCTTAATATAAGATTGTGCTAACAGATCCATTTTCTGAAAAGTGGCATTTCATTACAGCTGCTCAAGATTCTTCAGAGGTTCTCCCGGAGCTATCAGATAAAGCCGGTCTCTAAGCTAATTCCCAAGGTCCCAACATGCCCTCTTCCCTGGCACTGGCCCACCCAGTTGGCTCATTTCCTTGTCTGGAGCCCTTGGAACATACAACTCCTTGCTGAGCACTTCCCTGCCTCTCTGCTTCTCTAAATCTTACCTTTCCTTCCAGGTCCAGTTCCCTGTTGTGTTGTTTTGTTTTGTTTTGTTTTTCAGGAATTATAAAATCGCTGAGCTGGAAGAATGCAGATAACAAAACTCATGCATTTATTGAGTACCTACTGTCTACCAGGTCCTGCTCACATGTGAGTTAAGGAAATACCTATCCACGGCCTTTTGAGCTGTTCTGCTACTGGGACATTTCCCTGACCTAGAAGGCAGGCAGGAGCTCTGGTGGCTTAGTGGTAAGGAATTGTGCCGCTAATGCAAGGAAATGTGGTTCGTATCCCCCAGCTGCTCGGCTGGAGAAAGATGGGCAATCAACTTTCACACAATTTATCATCTCTGAAAACCTGCTTGGGGGTCTGCTATGGTTCAGTTCCAGGTCTACAGCACACAACAACCACCACAAAATGTAAGTACTTCGTTGTAGTAACACATTGCCACTTTCTCAGAATACAAAAATACCCCATTGTTCACCAGGTTCTTCTTGATAGGATCTACTTTTCATAAGTGGAGACTCAAAGAGAGAACCCTTTGTCCCACATTCTCTGTACCAAGGAGCTTTTCCATCCCCAGCTCTTAAAGTCTGAGGAGGCAATCAGAGATCACACACTGCATTTGAGATCCGTCCTCAGGACACAGCCCACAAAATCTCCAAGTCTCTTCTCAAGTACTTGGGCCAAGTCAGATGTCAGCGTCCTCAGACATTGGCAGCTGTCCACCTGCACAGATTTTCTGGGTCTTGGTACTGTTGGCCTTGAATTTATAATCCATGTCATACTGGTGAGCCTGTCCTTTCAGGGTGAACAACTAGTTTTCTCTGCACAAAGAAATCATGAAATAGCTGAAGTGAAGACAGAGCCCTGCGGCACATCACTGGAGACTTTCCTCTGATTGATCTGGACCGACTGCCTGTGTCCTCTTGGGACCTGGCACACAACAGGACCCTTGCCAGTGCTGTCACTGTCTCCAGTGCTGGCACCAGCCCAGCCCACTTCCACGAAGCTTTTGAATGAGAGTTTCTTCCATGGTTCTGTAAAATCCACGCCCACCCTGCCTAAATGTTCCTTTACCAGCAGTGTAGTTCTTTTCTTCTAAACAAACAGAACCTTTTCCTAAGCAGTTCAGCTCACATTAGATTTGAAAAGCTGAGTGAGTGCTGGAGATGATTACGAGATCATCTCTGCCAGAAGACGACACTGAAGCTGTGGAGACGCTCATCTTACTTGGATCCAAAATCAAAACCCACAGAATCAGCAATCAAGAATTCAAATGACTTACAGCACCAAGGGGTGGGGTGGGGGATCTGCCACTAAAAGACTTCAAGTAGGTCAAAGCAAAGCTGTTAGAGGACTAAGGTGTGCCTGACCCAAGCACCTCATATGCATGTGAAAGCCGGCGAGTGAACAAGCGAGACTAAAGAAGAACTGATGCACTTGAACGATGGTACTGGTGAGGAATTTTGAATATACCATCAGCTGCCAAAAGAATAGACAATTCTGTCTTAGAGAATATACAGCCAGAGTGCTTCTTAGAAGCAAGGATGATGAGACTTCATCTCACTACTTCAGACGTGGTATCAGGAGGGCTGGTCTCCGAAGGATATCACACTTGGTAGAGGCTCAGGAAAAAAGCAAAGACCCTCACTGTGATGGGCTCAAGCGATGACTGCGCTGTGGTCCCATGCGGGGTAGCGGTTCATCCTGCTGTATGCAGAGCTGCTGTGTGTTGGAACCAACTCGATGGCACCTATCTAACCACATTAAATTCACAGCATTCAACACTAGGAGCTTTGTTTCTCATGCCATTCCCAACATTTGTCAATCCCTCCGTGGAGCAGGTCCAACTCAACAGTAATATATATATATATAAAACTCCACAACTCAACTCACTTCAGTCGAGCTGGAACAGACTCACAGCTGACCCTCCAGCAGGTTTTCAGAGGCTGTCCACTGCAGGGGAGAAGACTGTCCATATATCACAAAACATGTCCTTTCCAAGCATTCTGACGTGTAAAATTCTGACATTAATTGCCTTCACCACGCTGTACACCTTCCATCACTATTCATTTTCAACAACAGCATGGAGACGGGGAGGGCACACTGTGCGTGAATTGCAGACTGCCTCCCAAGACCACCAAGAAATGGGCTTCCTGAGAGTTTTTTAGGGCAATGAAAAGGCTGTGACAATCAGTGGAAGAGAATTGCTGGAGACAGCACAGGATGAAGCTTCATAGAAAGGGGTGCTGAGGCTGGTCTTTTTGGTTCAGGTCCCTCAGGTGGGAGGAGTCAGCAGGCTCTGGCTCCGCCCTCAGCCACAGCTCAGAGGCCACATGCATTCCTTATCATCCTCAGCACATGGCTTCTCCCTGCTTCCTGTGGGTCCAGCTGGGAAACCTGGGGTGACCTTGAGAGCTTCCAGCCCACTCTCTCACCTGTACCCTGAACCTGCAAGGCCAGCCTTCCAGCTCCCCCAAGAAGTCTTACCTCTCAGCGTCTACCTGGATCCTTTCCCTATTCCCCTGAGGCATGCCCAGTGCTCTCACCAGCACCCACTAAGGGAACCTGAATCAGCACTGGAGTAGGTAACTTCCCCCTCCCACACCCAGCTCCTCACGAAGGGCTGCGTGTAGCACCCACGTTCCCTTGAACGTGGCCCCATTCGTGGATGAAGTCAGCAGCTGGACCTGGGGGTGTGTATTTTTCCAGTGCCTCTCCTATTGACCTTTAATTACACTGTTTGCCCAGCTCCCCAAACCATTAACTTCCACCTCTCAGCAACCACCCGTCAATTAATGGGGGGCCTGCCCAGAGCTCAAGGCTCCTGAACACAATTAAGCGTGACAGTCCACAAATAAAGAAAGAACTGGAGAATTAATTAAGGCCTAAACAAATTAATTACCAGTCCCCAATCGATTCTGATGCCAGCACACATGCTCCTGGGCTCACCGTCTCTCCTAACATCTCCAAGTATAAATAGAAACGAGATTTCCCACATGACTGCTGTTCTAGACCAGGGCACAGCAAGGCTCACACACCGGCTCCAGGGGGAGGAGTGGGCAGCCTCCTGGCTTCCCGTGTACCCGTGGGCATGTGTTCATGCACACAGTAGAGCACGCACTCTATGTACACACACACACACACACACACACACACGAACGTGCACACCCAGGCTGAAATGTCCAGGGCGACTGTGGGAGCGGAGTCTGCTCCTGCTGACATCTCACACAGTGGCGCTGACCTCTCTGGCTTTTTGCCAGAGGGGAGAGGGGCCCATCTAAGAGAGGCTGAAACAGCCCTGGGCTTGGACTGGTCCTGGGAGGCCTGTGTTTCCTTCATCTCAGTACAACTCTGCTGTTGTTGTTGTCAGGTGCCATGGAATTGACTAGGACTTACAGCGACTCTATGAACAACAGGTCTGAACCCTGTCCTATACCTGCACCATCCTCACCGTCTCTGATAGGTCCAAGCCATTATTACAGTGACCCTGTCAATCGATCTTGTTGAGGGTCCTCCTATCTTCCTCTGACCCTCCTTCTCTCCCAGAATAATGCATTTTTCCAACGACTGGCCCATCTTGACAACATGCCCAACGTATGGCTCTTGGTAAGTCTTCCTTCTTGAGGCTGGAGAGGGCTCATTCTGCCTTCAGTCCTCACGGGGATGAGGAGGAGGAGCTAGCCTAGCAGGGTGGTCTTCTGGAGGAAGGTAGAGGGGCAGCAGCCCCTGCGGGCTGGGCTCTGCCCACCCAGGGCCCCTGCACTGATGGAAAGGATGCTTCAGCTAGAAGGGGCTCAGGCTGGGGCTGATCCCACCTGCATTTCCAGACCAGGTCACTGCTGCTGGAGATGCGGGGCCAGCAGGGTTGGGCGTGGAAACAGGGGTCTTGCACCCTGTGTGTCTTGGGCATGTGCAGTCCAGGAAAGAGAAATGTCTCTCATGCCCACCCCAGGCTGGAACCAGGGGGCCCTGGAAGGAGCAGGGCAGCGGAGGACTGGGAGGGGCAGCAATTCCTGGGAGTCTCACTGTTCCTTAAGCTTGAGGTCCCAGCCTGCTGGGGGGTGGGAGTAAGGACATGGCCTGTGAGCACAGGCCACAAAGACCCCGTTGGGACCATGAGCACACCTCCCCTAACACACCTAATAGACAGAGCTTAACAAGATCCCATTCATATGCCTGAGACTATAATCTGGATGTACTCCTGGCCTGGTGAATCCTGTCTTCTGTCATGTGAGGGGCCCTGGCCTGCTGAGTCCTGTCTTCCTGTCATGCGAAGTGCTGAAGGGAGCAAAGGGCCCGACCTACGAGGTAGACCGCATCTTGAGCTAGCTTCTCAGCAGCCTTAACATTTCTGACCTTCTGTACAGGACAGGGGTGAATGCTCAGCAGACCCAGCCCTGCCAGCAAGCAGGAGAGTGTAAAGAGGCTCTGTCCTCTGGCTAGGTGGGATGTGGGGCTGAGGTGGAGGGAGGCCAAGTGCAGGATGACATGGTGACCTGGCCAGAGGGGTCTGAATCCACCAGCTCTTCCACAGGTCTCTGAAAAACCCACTGGTGGATCAGTTACAGATTGGTTCCACCTAGACTATATACAGTAACAACGACATGAGCAAAGGGCATGTTGCTTCCTCTTATAAACCACTGTTGGTGTTAACTAGGAGAGTTGGCAGGTGCCTGTTTGTAGGTGGGTCGGGAATGGACCTGAGAGCCACGGAGATGGAAGCCTGTATGTGGGGAGGAGGAGCCTGGGGCGGGGTGATGGCAGCACAGCAGGACAAGGGCAACGGGACTGGGGAAGTCACCAGAAAGAGTCTGCTATGTGGATCCTCGGGGCTCCATCCTCAGGCTGTGACCATGCTGAATGTGACCTGTGCAATCGGTCAGGGACACCTGGGATTTCAAGACGCAATGTGAGCTGAGCTGAGTGGGAGGGGTTTGAAAGCTCCTTATGAAAAATGAAGAACCATAGCAAGGAGTCAAAGTTACAAAGTGTCAGGTGGTGAACGCAGAAAGGGTTAGAAACCCAAAAACAGGGACTTTCCTAGAAGAGCTTAAGAAAGAGTAAGACTAATCCCTCACTCCCAAGGTCACAGCAACATGGCGGCAGGCCTGTGTAGAATAATTAGGCCCCTGGTGGAGATCTTATCTGAAGTTTGGCTCCAAGAACAGATTACATGTGCCCAGTCCCCAGTCCGGTCCAGGGCAGCTGGGGGCGGCCCACTTCCCAGGCGGCCTCTGACCCTCCAGCCCCAAATGGGAGGAACGCAGGCTGGCAGCGGGACTTGCTCAATTAGGCCCCTTAACAAAGTCAGATCTAAAGAGTTATTCCATTAATGGTCCACGCCAGAAATAGCTGAGTTCATTAAAAGTGTGGAGTTGCTATAGCAATTATCTGGGGCAGCAGAGGCTCAGCCAGGTGGTTGGTCCTGGGAGTTCATTAGCCTCTGGGCCATTGAGGGGGTGGGGCTGCCCATAATGATCTCCATCTTCTCAAAGGGGCTTTTCAGGGTCTTCAAAGCCCCTTTGCTATAAATGGGATCTCACTGATGACCTCATCTGTTCATCCCTACAGCTGGAGGCTGCAGGAAGGTGGGTTGCTGCTCTTAGGTGCTGTGAGTTGAGTCAACTCTTACCTACCCTGTGAACAATCAACTAATCTGAACAGTATCCTATCCCGAGTCATCTTCACAATCTCTGACCCACTCAATTCATTGCTGCAGTCACCATGTCAACCCACCTGTCTGAGGGTCTTCTTCCTATGCCGACCCTCCCCCTTCCCAAGTACGATGGCCCTCTCTAAGGAATAACCTCTCCTCGCAACATGCCCAAAGTATGTGAGACATTTCATCATCTTTGCCTCCAATGAGCACTGTGGCTGCACTTTCTCCAGGATACACCTGTTTGGTTTTTTTGACAGTCCCTGGGATATTCAGTACTTTTCTCTAACACTACAGTTCAAAGGCATAAATTCTTAGTCACTGTACAGCTCTCAGATGCACAGTAAGTGACTGAAAAGGCCATGACCAGAATTGGGCACACCTTAGTCCTCAAACTGACATCATTGCTCCTCAATAATTTGAAGTTCCTGACTGCAGACTTTCCCAGTCCCATACATCTAATCTCCTTACTGCTGGTACTAAGTGTATTGATTGTGGATCTAAGTAAGATGAAGATGGTAGGTGCCCCCATTTTGCAGATGGGTGAGCTGAAACCTGAAGGTGAAGAGCAAGGTGGGGCCATCAGCCTGGTCTGACCCCTGGCTCTTCAGACTGAACCTGAGCACCAAGAAGGCCATGGGACCAGATCCCCCCATCTGTGCCTGCTCCCACCTTTGTCCTCTGGTACTTGAGGGGGAGCCTGGGTGTTACCATACAAACACTTGTTCACAGGGTCACCGCTGATTCCTATTCCTGATTCATAGCCTCCTTGATATCACCTAATAACAACGATCCCGACTGTTTCACCACTGACTTGGCCTCACGGCCCCCAAGCTTTAGTTCTGCTTCGCTGCACCTTTGTCAATCTGATCTCACGCAGGTAGCTCTTTACAAGAGCGCAATGCTCGAGGCAAACATTCTTCATTAATTGAGCTAAACTGTGGTCCAGTTTAAAAGTTATTTCAGGGGAACACTTCTCTTCTGAATACTAATCACACCCCGCCTTGGGCTGCCTTCGTGCTTACTTCTTTGTACCTTTCTTCAGGACGCTCCAGCAGCCCAGTGGTAAGGAGGGGTACTGACAAAGAGCTGCATCCTCACGCAAGACACATCTGTGAGTTGTACATGGTTCGAATCAACAGTTCTTCCTTGGGAGGAAGACGGGAATCTCCTCCCATGTGATTGACAGGCTCTGAAAACCCATTGGAGGGTCAGCTATGAGCTGGTTCTGACTCAGTGATATACAATAATAACAACAACTTTTCTTTAAATTTCCCACATAGTGGGAAACAAACCCCTGAGCCCATATTGTGGGCAGACTTCTAAAGGGCCAGGCCGGCAGTATTTACTATGAACGCCTAGCTTCAAATCCAGTAAGGACTAGACAGACAGCGAGAGGAAACACCTCTTCACTTGACTGCATGTGTGTGTAACTGCCTGAACTTGAACATCAGCCCTTAAGTACGAGGAGTGCAGAAGACCCCAAGGCTGTACACAAGCTGGAGCTTAGCCTTTCTTTTGTACCACAAACCCTCTTTCAAAGTATGATGAGGCCAGGGCACCCTCTCAGAATAATGCTCATAAATGCACAGAAATAAGTTATTGGACCATTAAAAAAAAAGTTATGTAATAAAAACCTCAAAGTCAATGCTGTCAAGTTGGAACCGACACACAGCTGATCCTCTAGTGAGTTTTCAGAGGCTGTAAATTGTACGGGAGGAAACTGCCCATCGTTTTCTCTAGAGCAGCTGGTGCATTCGAGCCGTCTACCTTCGAGCTGTCAGCGCAACTCTCTATCCTCTAGCCCATGAGAGAGAGCTCCCTAATATAATGGTAGATGTGTTTTTAATTGATTAATTAAGTAGAAAGATCCAGCAAAGGGTCATCAACTACTGAAATAGTGAAGCTGTACAGTAGTGAACATGAAAGGTATTTTAAGAGCCCTGTAAAAACAATAACGTCACGTGAAAAGATCAGTGTTTACTATCAGCAAAGAAGTCACAGGCCCTGCTAGTATTATTGAGGTTCATTGTCTACATATGTAACAGAAGGAAACATTAATGTTCACTTAGAGGTTAGTGCAAATATTTTCTCCAGTCAAGTTCATGGCATCTTCTGCCTTCTACCTCTAGGTTCTTGGCGGCCAGGAGATTCCAGCTCTGAGCCCCGAGCTACAAGCAGAGCCTCAGGTACTGGAGGTGGTCAGCAGGTAGTCTGTCCACCCTTCCTTTATTTATGCCATCTTGCTACAGTTGTCCCCGTCTGGAGAGCCTCGGTATCAGGAGAGGTAGCAAACAGTCCAGCTCCCCCGGCCCCCTTTACCACGCACCCACAGACAAGCACACCAACACCCCTCTTCCAGGTGAGTCTTACCTACAGCAGGGAATGGCACAAATCTCTGGACGAGGAGGCGAGTGGCTGGGGTAAATTTGTTGGCTTTCTGAACCAGGACATTAAGGCCCACCTTGGAAAGAAAAAACAAAAAACTGTGTACAGTGTTGCCACGCCCTGTGGGAGGAGGGGAAGACAGAGAGGGAGGGTATCATCTTCCTCCTGAACGTGAACTTGGGGGCTTCTACCCCCTTGTCACCCAACACTGCAAAGGCCCAGTGGGTCTATTTAGACCACCATTACCCATGAGAACCAGAGAGCCCACCAGTGAGGAAGGGACGGACACACACACACACACACACACACACACACACGGGGCCGTCACCTATGGCGAAAAGGAAAAGGAGGGCTGGAGAGGTAGATGCTGTCAGACTGCTAAATAATCTACAGGTAAATAAAGTGTAAACCCATTGCAGTTGAGATGATCCCAATTCCTGGCAATCCCACACGTGCAGGGGAACTGCTCCATGGTGTTTTCCTGACTGTGACTGGCCTTTCAGAAGCACTGCCAGGCCCTACTTCGGAAGCACCTTTGGGTGGTAGCCCAGTGAACTAGCTATTTGCACCACCTGGGAACTTATAAAATGAAGCATGTTGCTGTCGTTTGTTTGTTGCCATCAAGTCAACTATGACTCAGAGTGACCCTATGAACAACAGATCTGAACACTGTCCCATCCTCAACATATACTTGAGACTATTGCTACAGCCACTCTGTCAATCCATCTCATTGAGGGTCTTCCTCTCTTCTGCTGATCCTCTATCTTCCAAGTAGGTTTTTTGCCAACAACTGGTCCTTCTTGACAACATGTCTAAAGAATGGGAGATGAAGTTTCACAATCCTTGCTTCTAAGGAGCAGCCTCGTTACACTTCCATCAACACAGACTCGCTTGTTTTGGCGTCCATGGGATATTCAGTCCTCTTCTCCAACACCACAATTCAAAAGCTTTGCTTGTTCTTCTGTCATCTTGAGTATAAGAACCCCTCACTGTCACCCTAACCTCTCGCCTTCACAGGCCTGCCTGGGCCATGAGCCTGGAGAGGGAGCCAGGGCTAGACAGAGCTGCAGGGACCACAGTGAGAGCCCTGGGTCCACTGCCCGGCCTGCGCCCTGATCCCAGCTTCCTTCACACAGACGGGATGCCAGGCCCCTCCCTGGCCATGGTCTTGGGTCCTCCTCCCCACTCTATCTCCCATGCTGCATCTAGTCTTTCTAGAACTCAGATGTCCTCATGTCACCACCACCACCACCTCCTCCACCAGCCCTCCGGCTCGGCAAAACCCGGCCTTCCACTTCTGCACCACTCCATGCTCCACGTACGCAGTCCACGCTTGCTGTCATCCAGCACCGCACGAACCTCCCAGCTGTAAGACCTTTATCAATGCTGTTCCTTCCACGTGGAATACCTTCCACCTCTACTCAGTCCACACCTTTTAAGGCCCACCTCTCTCTTGTGTCACTTCCCAGTACTGAGACAAAAGGCAGGTAAGCCATTTAACCTTTCTCTGCCTGGGTTCCTTGTCTATGAAGAGGCACAGGTGTAGCTATATCCCAGGGCTGTTCAAGGAATGGATGTAAAATTCTCAGCATGAATATGGTACCAAAGAGGCCTCAGTCAATCAGGCTGTGTCAAAACAGTGTCATCTCCAACAGGGCAGTAAAAGGCCTTTCACATCTTTAATGGCACCATCTTGGTATTACGAGTCCACTGCTGGTCCTGGAACCGATGGCCCCTCTAGACTGTGAGGGGGCACATCTTTCTGTACCAGCATCTAGGACAGTAGGTGGCATACATGAAATGCTCAACAACCCGGTGAGCAGAATGACTGCAGGGATCAATGGACAAGCGGATGGGAGCTTGCTACGAGAGGAGGGGAAGGCTGAGCCGGACAGAGGAAGGGACCCTCTGGCTGCTGCGTGGATACAGGGCTACCAGTGTGTGTGGAGGTCAAGGCAGGGACAGTGGTGGCAGGCCAGCCCAATGTCCCATCCCTGCACCCGTGGCTCTGCCATGTGCCATCATATGCAGATCAGGTTGGGCTCCACTTGGGTCTCAAGCTCAAGTTCAGAGCCCGCTCTATCCCGCCTGCTTGTTCCAGGGTGGGCTGAGAGGCAGCATGGGCTTGGGCATGTTTGCAGTGTTGTGGAGCAGGGCTGGAAGGTTGCCAACCCATCATGGGCCATGCTGCCAAGCCTCTGAGACTCCCCCTGGCGACAGACACACCAAGTTTAAAAGAAAAACAAAAAAGCCCAAACCACACCACCACCAACCTCTTTGCCATAAAATCCATTTCGACTCAAGACAATCTATGGGGCACAACAGCGGTGGGCCACTAGGGTGCCAAGGCCGAGCTTCTAATGGGAGAAGATGCTGCCGTTTTCGCCTGAGCAACATTTAAACGGCTCACCTTTCATTTAGCAGCAAGATGCTTAATCAGTGTACCACCAAGGTGCCTTTCACCAAATCCAAGTCTCCTCCACGCTCAGCCGAGAGTGTTTGTTGACTGCTGAGACTCTAACTGGCCTCCCCACCTCCATTTAAACACCAGCAGTGGGACTGTGTCTACAGAATGGAGAGGAGGTATGGACAGACACATCCAGGTACAAACGAGGAAGAGGAGGGCCAGGGGCCAGGGAGTCCCTACTATGCACCAGACCGTGTGCTAACAAATTGACCAATTCTTCCGAAAAGCCTTCCACAGTTGTGAACACAGCACAACGCTGGGCCACACGCCAGCCCGTCACACACAAAGCTGTCACGAGCTGGACCTGACACAAGGGCAACCAATAAGTCATGACAGGTCAGGTTCTGAGAGGTGATGTGACTTTGCCCCAGGAAAGATGGCTACTGTGAGGCAGGCGAAGCCAGGATTTGAACTCAGGGCTGGGCTTTGAAATCAGCACAAGACTTGCCTATCTTGTGCAATGCAAGCCTACCTTGAGTTCTGCTCACCCCAAAGCTTTGCTCTTAACCCCTGTGTAATTTATTTTTTAATTGTCTTGCATCTCAGCATGTGTGCTTCAGTGTTCCATGTGCCATAAGAAACCAGATGTTCTTAGCCAGAGCCCTCTGACAGGTACCAGCTTGGGTCAGGGATCCAAAAGTGGAAAACGGGGCCCAGCTGACATCAGGGGGATGCCAGCAGCTAGGCATCAGGAGTTCTGGGGTTCAAAGCAGACAAAGCTCATTTGGAAAGATGCTGGTCTCTTCTCTATGGTAGCCTGCTGGGAGAGGGGGCAGGGCTGGGAGTGCAGGGGTGAGTGAGGAGGGATCGTGGACACGGATTAGAGCAAATGATCAACCTGCTCTCAACTGGCCAGTCATTCTTTCTAATGGTCAGGGCCAGCACAGCACAGAAAAGCTGACCCACAAAAATCTCATCCTATGCAAGGGGCCAAGGTAGAAAGGAAAAAGGAAGAGGAAAGGGCACCCTGGTTTCAGGTATCTTCTGGCCTTCCCTGAGGTTCCAATATGATGGGATAGAACTCCACACAACGGAAGTCATTATGAGAACGGCCCATGCACCCAGGACCGGGGAGGGTCAAGGCCCAGTCGCAGTGAGCCGAAGAGTTGGGCAAGTTTGTAACTGTGCGCTCACAGGGAGTTGGGGGGACACTGAGTTTGCTGATGGAAGATGGGCCCAGCAGCAGGGAAAGTGAACACAATGTCTTCCCACATTGACTCCTCCCTGGCTGCAGCCCAGCATTTACAGGGGGACGGAGCCCAGGGGATGCAGACCTGGGGCCTAGGGGCCTGTCTGCTCCACTTCCCCAGACCCCTTAGCCTGAACATTTGGCGGAGCCCATTAAAACGAGAAAGCCAAGTGGCTGGTGCCTCTGAACGCCAGCTCGTTCTCCTTGGCATGGTGGGTCCTGTTTAAGGGAACCAGCTGGCATTAATGGCACACAACCCATCAGGAACAGCAGCTAGCGATCAGAAAAATCCGAGCTAATAATCGGGTTCGGGAGAGATAATGAGATGTGGAACAATTGCTGCTGAGGGTCCCCCGGGGTCTGTTTTAACAGCCTCCAAAGCAGCCACAGAGCAGAAATTAACCAAACGGGGGCTTCATTTGGGCAGAGGGGGATGCAAACAGGATGCAGATCTTGCGCAGGCATTCCCTGAGTGGCCGGTAGAGAAGGTCCTGGGAGGAACGAGGGGCCTGGACGTGTGGAGAACAGGGGATCATCTCCACCCACTTCTCTCCAAGTCCTGGCTCCTGAGTCAATGAATTTACTGCGGCAGCAATATGAAGAGCAGGGAATAGGGGTATCCTGAGAGTCTCCACTTGGCGGGGGCTACCTGCTGACCACTCCCAAGAACAGGGAGAGGTATGCTAATAACTGCCGCATCAGGAGCTGAGTGGCAGAGGAGATGTCACTGGGAGCTGCATTTGTGTATCGGAATGTCTCTGCCAGGCCAGCCACTTCCTAACCTCTGTATGGCCAGCAGGCACCAATGGGCCCCGGCAATGCATGTGTCTCCCTCACCCAGCCCTGCATTCTCACATCCAACTGCTGGCGCGTGGCTCAGTGGGTCTGGGTGCTCTGCCTCCCTCACATCCTCCTCCTCCTCCTCTCATGCCCAGCTCTGCTCCCCTTGTGAGAGCACCATCATCGTTCTGGACAGAAGCCTTCCTCACCCCACATCCAGCCCATCTCCTAAAGATTTCAAATGCAGCCTTTTCTCTCGCTCTCTCTGCTTCTGCTCCTTATTTGAAGCCCGTCCTCTTTCCCAGGTGACTGTCCAGCTTCCTATCTGAGCTCTCTGCTCCCTCTTTTGCCTCCAGCAGAGGGACCTTCTACAAAGGGTGCTTCTTGCTTGAGAGGCTTTGGTGTTTAGTCAAGTTCACCACCACACTGTTCACAACAACCAAAGGTGGAAACCATACAAGTATCCATCAGTACATCAAGTGATCAACAAAACATGGCCTATCCATACAGAAAGAGGACGTTCTGATGGATCTGATGGAGAGTGGATCCTGAAAATACGTTGAGGGAAGAAAGTTAGAAACAAAAGAGAAATACTGTATGATCCCATTTGCACAAAACACCTAGAATAGGTAAGTGCATAGAATCCAAGTTTATGAATAAATACTTGGAGTGACATGGCAGTGAGTGTCCAAGATGGTGAACGTAATCAATGTCACTAAATTGGCCACTTAAAAATAGTTAAAAAGATGCTCACCCATGTTTATAGTGGCTTTGTTCACAATAGCAAGGAGTTGGAAACAACCTAAGTGCCCATCAACAAACAAATGGTAGAGAAGCTGTGGTATAGTCACACAATGGAATACTACGCTGTGTTGACAAACAAGGAACTCATGCAATATTATTCAAAATTCGTGACCCTGGAGGACATTATGCTGAATGAAATATCTCAGTCACAAAAGGACAAATACTGCATGGTGCCACTCTTGTAAAACAGGACTGACCTCGAGGTTGGGGGGAGATGGAGAAAGATGGGATAAATAATGTATACTGCATTGAAACAGATGAGGGACAAAACTGTTTAAGAGGGATATGTGATTAGGTATTATTGTCATGACAGGAGTCCAGGGCGAAGGCTGCATAGTGGAGTGGACCTGGGGGGAGGGTTTGTAAAACAATGAAAGAATTTTTTTCTTTTACATTTCCAAGAGGGTAGCGTACTAGGGGGGAGAGGGTTTGAAGGGGAGAAAAGTGCAACAATGAATGAATGGAAATCCAAAGTCTCTTTAATTCTTCATTGAAATGACTAACAAATTTTTTAAAAAAGAAATATATTGGGTGAAAATGGTTGAAAGGGTACGTTTGTTGTTATCATGTTTTTGTCATTGTGGGCCGTTGAGGGGATTCTGATCCACCTTGCCCTGTTCTGCCCCATGCTCACCATCTCTCTCCTGCTGGAGCCCACTGTACAGTCTGGGTCAGTCCCTTTTATTGAGGATCTTCTTCTCTTTCTCTACCCTCTACTTTCCCCAGCATGACGTCTTTTTCCAAGAACTGGCCCCTCCTGACAACATAAGATAAGTGAGACGGAGCGAGCTTCACCATCTTTGGCTGCAAGGGGCCCCCTGGCTACACAGTCTCCCTATCACACATGCTTGTTCTTCTGGCAGTCATGGAACGTTCAGTATTATTCTCCAACACCACAACTCAAAAGCTTTGATTCTTCCTGTGTCATCTTCAGTCACTGTTAAACTTTCAAATGCACAGCAAGTGACTGAAATGACCATGGCTTGAATAAGATTCAATTTAGTCTTTAAACAGACGTCATTACTCCTTAGTACTTGGGAGAGGTCCTTGACAGTAGATTTGCCCAATGCTATTCGTCTTTTGACTCCTTGTCTGTTGGTGCCAAGGGTGTTGATTGTGGATGCGAATAAGATAAAATGACAACGTCAATCTCTTCACCTGAGTAGGTACTTAATAAATGTTTCTGGAATGAATCCTTAGGGAGGAAAAAAGTCACAAAGCCACTTTGGTTCACTTTAGCAAACACGTCCTGAGCATCACTACAGGTTAGACTGCGGGGACATGAAGATGAGAATTCAGACCTGAGTAGATCATGTAACATACTCTGCTGGGAGACCAGAGAGTCTTCTAGGAAACGGGGTTGCCTGAGTGAGACCTGAAGGGTGTAGAGAAAGTGTCCAGCTAGGAGGGGGATGGTTTCTACCAGAGTATCTGAAGCAGGACATAGCAGGTCATCAGCAGGACACTCAGAAGAATGCCAGAGCAGAGGACAGGGTACAACAGCTCTGTGGACTCCACCAGTGTCAGCCACAAGGGATCTGAGTGGCTCTGAGGAGCAATGGAGAAAAGGAGGTGCCTGACAGGAGGATGGCATGGTGGTGTTAATGCAATCAGTCAGGGGGTTGTGTAGGGTCAGGGGACAGGGACAGGGAGAGGTTGGAGTCTTCAAAACACACAAAAATACACCCAGAGCCTCTTTAGAGAAGTTGTTCTTGGCGACCAGCTGGACCCATGACTCACCATGGAGGACAATTGTCTGTCAACCCCAGCTAGTCTGGCTTAGCAACAGGCTTAGAAGCAAAGAGGTCAAGTGGCCAGGACAGTTAGGGACAGGACAACACACCAGAGCCAGGGGTCTTGTTAGTTTGTAACAGCAACCAGTCCTGGACTATGAACATGGCCTGATGCTGTAGAGGGTCCAGCTGGCAACCTAGAGAACTAATTACATCATCCCCTTCGCACAGAAGGGGGCACCATGTCCTGCCCTTTCCTGTCTAACTCACCACCATCGGCATCACCACTTGCAGGCTCCCTGAACCCCACAGGGCCCGCGCACTAGACCTCGGAGCCAGATGCACGCACAGTGAAGCTGGGAGGTGATAGACAGGGATTTGCAGATGCCACTGCTGCCCAGCCCCCTGCACTAGGCCCAGAGAAGATGGGCAGGGTCTGGGGCACATTCTCTACCACACAGCCTGCCAGGCGCTGTCCTGCAGGAAGGAGGGCACACTCTGAGCTTGTAAGGAAGACTACTCTTCTATGTAGGCCAGAAAATGCAGGCCTGGAAGATAGCATGAAGGTGGGTACGGGGCCTAGCCCCCTTATCTCAGAAGTGTTTCCTAGAACATGGCCTCCAGCGCCCCTGCCCTCAGGGTACCTGTGGAAGCGTTTCCCTAACAGGGCACAGGTAACTGCTCTAGTCCAGGAGACAAGGGGTCCTTCTGGGAGTAACTCAAGTCTGGGCTTAACTCCCAGCTCCACCACTCACATCACCTCTTCAGCTCGACTTCCTCACCCACAGAGCGGGCGTGAACATCTAAACACCACCATAGCAAACCTCCTGTGTTAGCCATGCCGCTATTATGAAATTTGACTGTTGTTACGTTATGTGCCGTCGAGTTGGAACAGACTCCAGGAGGTTTTCAGGGGTGGGTCGATCACACGAGAGGACACTGCCCATCTTTCTCCTGCTGAACACCTTGCGGATTGGAACCGCACGCCTTTGAGTTGGCAGCACAGCTCCTTACCACTAAGCTACCAGCGCCCCCCAGTGATCTGACAACCAAGTAGAAGTGAGGCAGCCTCTAAGCAACAGAAAGAGGGGCGTTTAGTAGCTCAGGTCTAGGACTTCTGAGGCACTCCCTTATTCTGTGTCCAGCAGCGAAGGTCCAGAGAGGACCCCTCAGTGCCCAGGGCCCCTGGGAATGGAAGTTGGCATGAAGGCCTCAGCCAGCCAAGGCCTGGTTGGAGGTGAAACATTTGAGAATCTAGTTCCAGGTGGGTCCTGCACTACCCAGCCCTCTCCAGCTCCACGTGCACCTTCACTCAGGGTCATTTATTGGCTGGGCCCACCACCTCCACTTTCTCCTTTAGCGTGCTTCTGTCTGCCTCTCTGTGACATCCCACGTTCCTACCCATGCAGAGGTTCCAGGCACGGCCCTCCTCGCTCCACATGAAACCCTCAGAACCCTCCATCAACTTTCATTTCCTAGGTCTTCACCCTGTGTCCACGTTCTCTCTGCAGGGCAGCAGTCTGCATTTCCTGGCCATGTCCTCAGCCTGCCATGGCCTCCCCACGCACCTTTGCCCATACTGGGTCCTCCTCTGGGATACCCCCTGCCTCCTCCGGTCCTGGTCATCCGCCCTCCATGAATTAGGACTCTTCGAGGTTCTGATGATTAGACTGTTCTCAGCCTCCTGACTCTGCATCCTGAAAGGTGACCAGGCTCTTGACCCTCAGCACCTGTCCCGGATCTGTCACCCAATCAATCTCCCTCGCCATCACAAACCCAGGGCTCAGTGAGTATTGACTGCGGGCGTGCTTGACACAAGCTTCCCAACCAAACACTCGTGAAGACTGAGGCGGCTTCCTTTGTTAAAAGACGGCAAACTGTTGGATTTCAAAAATAACTGAAGTAGGAATTTCTTTTTTAATTCCCAAGAAAGAAGCCAAGCATTGCCAAGTCTCCTTCAGACGGCCTGCCAAGAGGCTGCTAACCCCGCCCCCATGGCCCCATACCCAGGCCTAGAATTCACTTAGAGGGGAGGCAAATGGGGATTCTTGATTATGGGGGTTTGTTAGCCTAGGTGAGGGGCTCTTCTGAGATGCGGAAAGGGTGTTCCAGGATCCACCAGGAGAGGCGGTGTCCCAAGCCCCTGCCTCCCCTCCAGCTGGCCCTCGGTGCCTGGGCCCTGCCTGCAGCTTGTCAGCCCCATCCACATAGGCTGCTTGTGGGGACTCGTTTTAATTAATGCCGGAGCTGGACCAACCACTGGGGCCGTGACACTTGTTTGCAGGTCATCTCCTCCTAACAGGCTCACCCTGGGAGGGGATTTGTCTGTCACTAATTGAAGCAGAGATCAGTGAATGAGACCATGGGGCCCGGGGTTCCAAAGGACAAGGGGAGGGAAAAGAACAGAAAGCCCCTTTCTTCAGAGGTTTTGTGATTTACACACAAAAGGGAAGCAAGTGCACTACAGCGCTTCCAAGGCAGATACTCCATTCCATCTGCTGGAGCTGGACCCTCACTGTGTGAAGACACTGGGCTGGGGGGATGCCACTGCTGCCCAGGCCGTGGATCTGGAAAGAGGGGGCCTCCCGAGGCCAACAATCAGTCAGTCAACTCATTAATAAGTATTTATGGGGCAGGGCTCTGTGCCCCCCTTTGTGGGGGAGAAGACACAGACCTCAGACTCAGGTAGTGACAAGGCTCAGGCCAGGGAACAGAACAGGGATGCAGGCTAGACGGAGCATGAGCGGGTGGAAAAGACAGAGGTTGCCTTTCTATGAAGATGGTGCTGAAAACAAAGAAGGAAGCCCCTGCTCCTCTCAAAACCGAAGCCAAAGCAAAAGTGTTACAGGCCAAGAAGGTAATCCTGAAGGGCACCCAGAGTCACAAAAGAAAGATCCGCATGTCACCCATCTTCCAGCAGCATAAGACGCTGAGACTCTGAAGACAGCCCAAATACCCCCCGGAAGAGCGTCCCGGGAGAAACAAGCTTGGCCCCTCTGCCATCATCAACTTCCCCCCAGCCACTGAGTCAGCCATGAAGATAGAAGATAACAAGCACTTGTGTTCATTGTGGATATTAAGGCCAATAAGTGCCAAAGCAAACAAGCTGTGGAGAAGCTCTACGACACTGATGTGGCTGAGGTCAACACATTGATCAGGCCTCATGGCCTATGTCTGACTTGCTCCTGACTATGATGTTTTGGATGTTGCCAACAAAATTGGGTTCATCTAAACTGAGTCCAGCGGGCTAATAATAGATACAAATTTTTTCTCACCAAAAAAAAAAACACAAAACACCAACAAAAAAAGTAAAGACAGGAGGTCTCCAGAGCTTGTGATGGGTCAGGGGGAGTGAGGCAGTCTGCTTCTACAAAGACTTACAGCCTCACAAATCCTGAGACAGTTCTATCCTGCTCTACAGGTTAGACAACCTCTCTGAGGTTGTTAGCAATTACAGCTTCCTTGGATCCACAATCAACACTCTTAATACCAGCAGTCAGGAAATCAAAAGATGAATTGCACTGGGAAAATCCCTGTCGTGGACCTCTCCAGAGTGCTGAAGAGCAACGATGTCAGTCTAGATACAAAGGTGCACCTAATCCAGGCCATGGTCTTCTCAATTGTTTGTTATGCTTCAGAGAGCTGGACAACGACTAAAGATGACAGAAGAATAGATGCCTTCCAGATGTAGTGCTTGGGAAGAGTCTTGAACATACCATGGACTGCCAAGAAAACAAATAGGTCTGTCTTGGAGAGGGTGATACCAAGTTTCTCCTTGGAGGCTAGGATTTTGAGGCTCTGCTTCACTTACTTTAGGCATGTGGCTAGGAGAGTTCAGTCCTTGGAGAAGGACATCATGCTCAGAAGGGTGGACAGACAGCATAGGAGAGGAAGACCCTGGATGAGATGGTTTGATACAGTGACTGGGGCAATGGGGGTTGGTGTGTCAGAATTAGTGAGCCTGGTTCAGGACAGGGCAGGCTTCAGAGCTGCTGTACACAGGGTCGCTATACATTGCAAGCAACTCAGCCAATAACATACTATGACAGGTTTGGAAGCAGGAGTGGCATTTACTTCCTAAACAACATGCCTCCAGAAACTCTATGAACTCTGATAAATATTCGATAGTTGTAGAGGGGCTTCAGGCCTTTTGTTCATAGTGTCACTATGAGTTGTGCTCGACTCAAAAGCAATCAACAACAACAACAACAACAACAACACAGGGTTACTGAGTGACAATCTATTCAACAGGAGGGGGGGGTTGCGCTTGGGAGTATGTGTGTTGGAGAAAGACTCCACTTGAGTGCCTCTGGAGCCAGGCAAGGGGAAGAGAACAGTGACAGCCTGCATCAGGCTGCCAGCCACCATGGCTGTGACGGGCTCTGGGAGACTTAAGGGTCCCAAGTCCCTAACACCTCTGCTGGCTGGGCTTCAGAGCACCATCAAAACCTGGCCTAGGCCAGGCCCTGGGAAGTACTTGAGATGGAATGGCTGATGGCCCCCTTGGATGGAGGAGGCAGGAACAGTGCGGCCCAGAGATCCTGGAAGAAGATGCATTCCTATTCCTGCTACCAGAACCGCAGGCCAGCAGGAAAGGCAGTCTCATCACGAAGTGATCTCCTTCATGTGAACCCTTCCATTCGGTCACTGAAGATTCTCTCCACATGGACTCCCCTCCGCTTCTCCTTCCCTCATTCTCAAGTCTCAAAGAAGGAAAGTGGAATCTTCAAGCTGCTCAACCAGGCAATGCCATAATGAGCAAGGAGGAGGCAAAAGACCATTACACCTTCTCAGAAGAGCCCTCTGTTTTGGCTCAGCGATCTCCTGGAATCAGGGATCCCCAGTTTGCACGTTCTCCATGTGAAATCTGGTTGCAGGATGATGAGGTGGAGATAACAATGTCTTGGCAAGTCATCTAAATACATTGATCAATGTCTGATTTCTTGCTTAGGGAAAGACTTAGGGATTCAAGGAAGAGGAGGAATCTTGGGCATGAAATGGGGATGCCCCCCCCCAAGAGTTGTTTGGAGAGGAACTGATCTACAGGAGAGTAAAACAAATAAGGTCACTGCAAACCTTAAGTTCCTGCTACAGAAGCACAGCGCAATGAATTATGATGCATGTACAATGCTTAGATAGCTGTGAGCCATTAAGTAAGCACAGCCTATTGGTCCAGTTGTGAGGATTTTCGTTTTACCTTGAAGTGTAATCTATATTGAAGTCTTTGATCTTCTCCTTAGTTAGTGCTTCAAGTCCTCCTCACTTTCTCTAAGCAACGTTGTATCCTCTGTGTAACTTAAGTTGCTGATGAGTCTTCCTCCAATCCTGATGTCACACTGCCCTTCTCACAGTTCAGCTTCTCAAATACACATTGCACACAAACAGCATATATATCCTGAACAGGTATGGTGGAACGATACAATGCTGATGCACATTCTTGATTTTAAACCAGGCAGTGTTCCCTTTTTCTGTTTGAACAACTGCTTCTTGATCTTTGTGCAGGTTTACGAGCACAATTAAGTGTTCTAGAATTCTCCCTCTTCTCAGTGGTATCCATAATTTCTTATGATCCACATGGTCATACGCCTTTGCACAGCACAGTCAATAAAACACAAGTAAACATCTCCTGGCATTCTCGGCATTCATTTAAGATCCATCTCATGTCAGCAATGACATCCCTTGTTGCACATCCTCTTCCGAATCCAGCTTGAATTTCTGGCTGTTTCCTGTTGGTATACTATTTTTAAATAATCTTTAATAATATTTTACTTGGGTGTGATATTAATGACATTCCTCAGTAATTTCCACATTCTGTTACATCACCTTTTTTCTGGAATCAGCACAAACATGTCCAGATAAACTGTCTTCCAAATTCTTGGCATAAAGAAGTGGACATTGTCTTAGTCTAGCAGAGCCACCGAAACCTATCTCCCATACGTGAGCCTGCTGGTCTTTAAAATGCTGGTGGACAGCTTCCAGCGTCACAGCAACCGCAAAGTGACAAGACCAGTGGAAAGCAGACCACAGGGTGGACTCAAAACCACTGACTTTTGTTGGCTAACAACCATGTACTTAACCAATATGCCATCAGAGATTTTCTTTTACATGAATTCTTTTTATCTGCAGCTTTTAATTCCTCCCCTCCCCTTTTCTTCCTAATAACATGTATTTCTTATAAAGTATTCGTGTAATTAATTAAGTAACAGAATTGGTGAGATGCGCCTTCTCCCTCCAGATTCAGGTACTTTAAGTCGTCCAGCCAGGACCTAGAGGGGACCTGATATAGACGAAGGGTGGCTCAAGGGGAACTGAGCATGTGGGAATGTGAGCTTCCCCCAGGCCCCTCTCTGTCACCCACCCTCGGCCCTCATTTGGGAGCAAGGAGCTGCCTTCCATGCTTTCACTCATATCCACTTCCACAGTCTGTCCTCAGACCTCATTACCGAGTAGCTGCTCTCCACTCCAAGTCTGGGAGGAGACCTAAAATGAGTCTGCTTCACAGTTTTGCTGTGAAGAAGTGAAAGAGGGATTGGACTATGACCATAGGATAGCAATCAAGGCCACACAGAGAGACAGTCATGCCTCTGGAGCAAAGTGGAGGTGGCCTTTGGGACAGCAGTAAAAGGTCATCTCCACATCCATTTCCTCTGGCGAAGCCACCTTCCTGAGCATGTAGATCAGCTCCTCTGAGAAGCCTGCTGGGAAAACATGCCCCTCAAAAGGCAGTCACCCACCTTCGTGACAGTGCTGCCTCATTTCCCCGATGTTCCCCTAAACCACGTGTACCAGTTTGTGTTCCTCTCTTCTTGAATTACAAAGCCCACCCCACAGCCCACCACTAAAGTGTCCCTTACACTCCTCCAGCGAGGGAATTGTTCTGTGTGGTGGGTGGAGAGCCTCAGACCAGGAGAACAGAGAGGAAGCCCAGGGAGTTACTTACTGCGATAGAGACGGCACTGATGACAGCTCCCAGGTAGCCCTGGATGAACTTGGATGCGGGGGAAGGCTGCAAGACAGAGACAGAAGTTCAGGCTCACCGGGTGCCCCGAGCTCCTGCATGCCACCCTTGGAAATAGCCATAGACCAACGTGAAGCATTTCTTCTCACGAGCCAGGCCCTACTCTGCTCAGCTCCACACATGGAGACATAAGACAGCAACGCACAGAGAAACACCAAAGGACCCACTTAATTTCTCCCCAGATGGAAAAAAAGGTTCTGGGTTATTGCTGGTGTTGTTAGGGGCCCTGGAATCAAGTAAGATTCACGGCAACCTTACAAACAAGACCTGAATCCTGCCTATCCTGCATCATCCTCCTCCTCATCTCTGACACCCTTGAGCCCACTGCTGCAGTCACTGGACCAATCCATCTCATTGGAAGTCTTCTTGTCTTTCACTAATCCCTCTACCTTTTCAAGCATGTCCCTCTCCACAACATAGCCTCTTCTAACAACATGCCCTAAGTATGTATGATGAAGCTTCACCATGCTTGCCTCCAAGGAACATTCTGGCTGCACTTTCTCTAAGACCTATCTGTTCATTCTTTTGACAGTCTGTGGGATACGTAGTACTCTTCTCCAACACCACAACTCCAAGGCTTCTTCTCCTGGCACCCTTAGTCACTGTCCAGCTCTCAGATAAACAGCAAGTGATTGAAAAGATATCAGATACTTACATCACTGCTCCTCAGTACTTTGGAGAGGTTCCTGGCAGCAGACTTGTTCAATGTAACATGTCTCCTGATCTCCTGACTGCTGGTACTGAGGGGGTTGATTGTGGATCCAAGTCAGATGAAACTGGTTGACAATTTCACTCTTTTCTCCATCTATCATGATGTTGCTTATTGATCCAGTGGTGAGGACTTTTGTCTTCTAGGTGTTGACATGGAATGCATATTGAAGGGTATAGTCTTTGATCCTCTGCAGTAAATGTTTCAAGACCTCCTCATTTTTAGCGAGGAAAGATGTGTCTATCTGCAAAATGCAGGTTGTTGATGAGTCTTCCTCCGTATCTTGATGCTACATTCTTCTTCACAGAATCTAGCTTCTCAAATTACTTGCTCTGCATACAGATCTGATAGGTTGGAGAAAGGATACAACCCTGAAGCACACCTTTTGTGATTTTTAACTATGCAGTGTTCCTTTGTTCTGTTCAGACAACAGCTTCTTGGTCTAGGAATAGGTTTCACATGAGTATAATGAACTGTTCTAGAACTCCTCTCAATGTTGGCCATAACTCTGGGTGATGTAAGCAGTCAGTAAGCTCAATGACTAATCAAAGGAGTAAAGGTTCAAGTACACCCAATGGCATTTCAGAAGGGAGCTTTGTGTTGCAAAAAATCAGCAACTGAATATTCTGTTCAACCAAACATGGGGATTCCATAAGTTTGAGTCAACTCAACAGCTGGTTCTAGAAAAGTGATGGCTACAAGATGATGGGCACATCTGCTGGCTCTTGTGAAAACAACAAGGGCCAAAAGGCATAATTCATGGCCAGGGCCAGCGGTCTTGGGCGGGATGATTATGGTACATGGGGCACCTCCTTGTGAAACAGTTTGGTAACAGACTTCCAATTTCTCCACACCCTCGCCAGTACTGGTTGTTTGCTGACTCACTGAATGTTAATTTTGCCAGGGTGAAACAGTACGTTGTTTTGATTTGCATCTCTCCAGTATCTAACGATTTTGGGCATTTCTTCAAGTGTTTGTCAGTCATCTGATTATCTTATTGGTGAAGCATTTATTCATGTCTTCTTAACGTTTTGTAATTGAGAAGCTATGGAGTGAGGTCTTGTTGCTTTTTATTAATGAGGTATTGGAGTTTTCTGCAAGTTTTAAAGATGGATCCTTTGTCAGTTGTATCACTGCTAACTATTTTTCCCAGCCGGTAGGCTCTCTTTTAACTCTTTTAGAGAAGTCTTTTGATGTATATAGCATTTAATATTTAGGAGGTCCCACTTTATCCCATGTTGACTGTGCATTTTAGTTTACATTTGGCAGTCTATATCATTGATTAGCACTTCTAAGTTTGTCTCAATTTTTTTCCCCATGGTATTTTTAGTTTTAGGCTTTATGTCCAAGTCTTTGGCCCATCTTGAGTCATTTTCATATGTGATATGAGGTGTGGATTTTATGTCAATTTTCTGCAAAGAGATACCCAGTTTTGCCAGCACCAACTGTCAAAGAGGTTGTCTTTTCCCACTTAATAGATTTTGTCTCTTTGTCAAAGTTCAGTTTCCACTGGTGGATGAATTTTATTTCTCAGTTTACAATTCTACTCTATTAGTCTGTTGTTGAATCAATACCAGGCTGTTCTGATTACAGTGGTCGTGTTAGTGGGTTTTGAGACCAAAGAGTATGATGTCTCCTAGTTTGTTTTTCTTCTTCAGTAGTACTTTGCTTATCCAAGATCTCTTTCCTTTCCATATAAGATTATTTTTGCCATCTCTTTGAAAAATGATGACAGCATCTGAATCGAGACTGCACTGAATCTTGCTATTTCACAAACTATTCAGATCCATATGTATGGCATTTTTATTCCATTTATGTAGGCTCGTTGGCTTCTTGTAGTAGTACTTAGTAGTTTTCTTTGTGTAGATCTTTTGTATCTGTGGTTATATTCATTCTTTCATCTTTTGGGTAGTATTTGTAAATAGCATATCTCCCCCCACCCCCCTTATTTCCTTTTCCAAGTTCTCTTTGTTTTTGTAGGGGAATGCAACTATTTTTTTGCATATGGATCTTGTATCCTGCCAGTTTGCTGAATCTGTGAATTAGATCTAGTATTTTGCTGAGTCTTTGAAATGATCTTTATATAGAATAATATCATCTGCAAATAGAGATAGTTTTACTTTCTCTTTGCTGTTTGGATGCTTTTATTTCCTTTTCTTGTCTTATTGCTCTGGCTACACTTCCAATATAATATTGAATAGGATTGGTAATAAAGAGCAAGCATGTCTGGTTCTTACCTACAAGCAGAATTGGCATAAATGATTGTTTTCAGTACTGCATTCATTTGTCAAAATATCTCCATTGATATTTCCTCAATTTGTGAAGGCTTAATTTTTTGCCAATAACTTCACTGCAGATGAGACTTCTCCCTTTAATATTATCAGTTCTTGATCCTTCTTTTGAGAAATTATTTTTAGAAAGTGACTCTGTGTATTTCTTATCTTCTTTGAGGCTTCCTGAATATCGACGTTTGCTCCCCCCCCCTTTCAGTTCTCTCAATTTGAGAAAAGCCAGGCATGTTCTTCACTTTTGGTTTTTTAACTCCAGGTCTCTGCACATGTCATTAAAATACTCTGCCTTCTTGAACTGTTCTTTGGAATCTTCTTTTCAGCTCTTTTACATTCTCACTTTTTCTTTTTGCTTTGTTGTTGTTAGGTGCCGTTGAGTACAACCCATAACGACCCTATGAACAATAGATCTGAAACCTGTCCTATCCTGTGCCATCTCCAACATTCCTGGGATACTTGAGCCCACTGCTGCCATCACTGTGTCAATCCATCTAGCTGAGGGTTCTTCTCTCTTGCTGATAGCCCAATCTTTCCAAGAATGATTTCTTTCTTTAAGGAACAGTCTCTCCTAGCAACAAGCTCAAAGTAAAATAGTAAAGTAAATGATAAAGCTGTGTCTCCAAGGAACATTCTGGTTGCACTTTCTCCAAGACATATCTATTTGTCTTTTTGGCAGTCCATGGCATATTCAGCACTCTTCTCCAACAGCACAGCTCAAAGGCATCAGTACTTCTTCTATCATCCTTATCCACTGTCCAGTTGTCAGGTACATAGCAAATGATGGAAAAGATCATAGCTTGAATCAGGTGCACCTTAGTCTTCAAACTGACATTATTGTTCCTCAGTAATCAGAAGACGTCCTTAACAACAGATTTGCCCAACACTTCTTCCGAATGCTGGTATAAAGGGTATTAATTTAGCCACTTTATATTCTAGGACTTCTTCTGACATCTGTTTTGGTCTTTTCTTTCTTTCATTTTAAAAAACTTTTGCTTTCACTGATGTCACCCCACAACTCATCTGATCATTAATGTTGAATGTATCAAATCTATTCTTGAGTTGTTTTTGCTAAATGCTATTGACAATGACTCATAATGACCCTATGAACAACATATTAGAACCTTGCCCTATTCTGTGCCACCCCCCCATTCCCAGCATACTCAAGTCCCCTGTTAAAATCACTGGGTCAATTCACCTCCTTGAGGGTCTTCCTCTCCTTCACTGAGCCTCCACTTTTCCAAGCACGAGGTCCTTTTCCAAGGACTAGCCTCTCCAAACAACATGACCAAAGTTCCCTTCCCTCTAAAGAGTATCCTGGTTGCATCATCTCCAAGACAATTGTTTGTTCTCTTGGCAGTCCAGGGGCTATTTAGTGCTATTTTCCGGCACCACAGCTCAAAGTCATTGATTCACCTTCTGTCACCTTTATTTCCTGTCTAATTTGCAGATGCACAGGCGCAAGGCTTGTATCAAGCACACCTTAGTCTTTAAACTGACTTTATTGCTCTTTGGCACTTGGTAAAGTCTCTGAAAGCACATTTCCCCAATGTAACATGTCTTTTCATTTTCTGACTGCTGATGCCATGGGCATGGATTGTGGATCCAAGTAAGACGAAACCACTGACAATTTCAATCTTTTTTTCATCTATCATGATGTTGCCTGTTGGCCCAGTGGCAAGGATTTTGCTTTCTTAATGTTGAAATGTAATCCATACAGAAGGCTGTAGTCCTTGATCTTTGGTCTTCTTTTAATTTTTTTTTCAGCTTTTCAACTTATATTTGTGTATGAGCAATTGACGATTTGTTCCACAGTCAAATCCTGGCCATGTTCTGACTAATTATATTAAGCTTCTCCAATATCTTTTTTCTACAGACATAATAGATTGAATGCCTGTGTGTCCCATCTGGCAAAGTTCACTTGTATAATCACTATTTATGCTACTGAGGAAGGTATTTTCAATGAGCATGCTGTTGGTCTTGCAAAAAAATTCCATCATATAATCTCTGGTGTTGTTTCTATCACCACAGTCAAATTTTCCAACTTCTGATTCTTCTTTGTTTCCAGTTTTTGTACTCTAATCATCAGCAATTATCAGTACATCTTGATTGCACATTTGATGAATTTCAGACTGCAGAAGTTGATAAAAACCTTCAATTTCTTCATCTTTGGCACTCGTGGCTGGTGCATAAATTTGAATAATACTTGTACTAGATGACAGCCACCCAATATTTGAATGGGAAAACGTATTCCAAGTTCCAACAGAGAAATTTTATAAAAAGCTGGTAACCTTGTCCTGTCTAGTGCTCTGTTCACAAATTTGGAGATTTCTGGTTTAAGGTAAATGTGAGACATCTAACAGAGATGTACATGTGCAAAGCACATGAGATAGACTTACAGAGGGTTAGATGGGGAAGAGGACATTCTCAGAGGATTATCCTCCTTACAACCCAGACTCACTTCCAATGCCTACTTCTCCCCCAAGGTAAGCAAATGAGAATATCTTCATCTCCTCCAAAATGACAGCTCTCAAACAGAACCTAGGCTGGATGCTGAAGTGGGGGAGGAGCGATCAGTCAAGAGATGGTCTTAACTAGTCTCCTCCTGGATAATGGACTGGCTTCTGCCATGGACCCGTGCAAGCCTACAGGAGACCTCTCCAAACCCCCTTTTTTCAGCAGCCAAAGAGCTGAGAGCATAGAGGCATTTTCTAGGTAACCTGGAGGAAGTGAGAAGGAATTCAGCTCCAAGAAGTCAATGTCTTCTTGATCCTTTGTTGGTTTTTTTGTTGTTGTTGTTGTTTTAAAAAAAATTTATTTTATTTCATTATTTTTTGTGTGTACCATCAAATCAGATCTGACTGGTACAGGAGGAGATTGTTTTTCCTTCTCCAGCAGAGCACCTGGTGCATTCAAGCCATGCATCTCTGAGATTGCAGTTGCAGCTTCTTGCCACTAGGCCACCAGAGCTCACCACTGATCCTTTGTTGTTTTTGTTAAGTGTCCTTGGCTGGCTCTGACTCAGGGTGCCCATACATATGAGAGAAGAGCATGATGCCAGTGAAGCGTCATTTCCAAGACCATCGGTATGTTTAAGTCAGTCCTTATAGCTACCGTGTCAGTCCACCTCACAGAGGGTTTCCATAGTCCAGGCAGAAGAGTTGTCCAAGAACATTTATGAAGCGAGGAGACAATTTAACCCTTGCATGGCCCAGCATACTTACATGCATAGGCTTTCTTTCCTTCAAGTCAATGGCCTTTGCCCAGAGAGGCTTCCTGCCTGGCGATTCCCGTGGACCTCAGTGAAGTTAAGAGTCTGAATGTTCCACCTCCCTACCAAGGGCTGTCATTTTCAATAAGGTTCTAGAATTGGGCAATACTTAACCACGCAGAGGAGGGTGACAATGATGATGGCATGTCACCTAGGGAGGAGAGCTAGGCCACCCAGCCCGAGTCCCATCACTCAGTGGTGGCCAGTGGTGCTCACCTTGGTAGCGTTGCGGTTTGCATAGTTGACACAAGCGTTGTGGCTCTGATTCAGCCACTGAAAAGCAAGAAGGGAGAGGGGAAGTAAGAAAAGGTGTGGATACTTCCCCTGGGAGCCTGGCCTGGCCCAGGAAGACACCCCACAGGGCACCACCATTTCCAGTCACAAGGGGTTATATCCATCCCATTAGTGTTACCAGTCAGTTCTGGTTTTCTGGGACTATCTCATTTTATAGTTCAGCATCTCGGGAAACTCCTCAATCCCAGGGCGACTGGTCCTCACACCCCAAACCAGGGTAGTGACCTTTCCTGAATGACAGCATCACCGCCCACCACTTTGCCTGCATTTTTACTCAGGCATGCTGGGTCTAAGTAGACATCCAGCCTCCCAGAATGACCGAGAACACCAAATATCTTTAAAGCGCTAACCCAGGGAGAGGGGAAACGAGCTACCCCAGGCCACTGTCTTGCACTTCTCCCAGGCCCAAACACGGACTCTGTTAGCAGTTTCACCAAGGAAGAGTCTTCTGAATTTTCTACAGAAGGCTAATTTCTTCCTGGTCCTCTTCCTCTGCACAGCCACACACACACACAGCCGGTTCTCTTCAGGGGCCAGGCTTGACTAACTCAACTAGTAGACACAGGGTCTGTGCTGCATTTTCACCCAATGCCCTACCTGGGGTGGACGGGCTTCACTTCCCTACAGATTGTGGGAGACTGATGCCAAAATGGGGCTGCAGGCCTTGGGGTCATGGGCTGTGGGAGAAGCAGTTAACAGGCACAGTGGCTTGGCCAGCACCACCCTTCACAGTTCAGGTGAGGACAGCCCCACCACCTCTGTGCAAAGGTTAGAGTGACACCTAATGGCCCAGCATGTGTCGAGACGCTTGGGGACTGCTCAGAGGCCCAAGGATCAGGACTTCTACCTATATCCCTCTCCCAGCACCCCCCGTCCCCATGGTTTCTTGGCCAGGGGAGAGTGAGGAGTGGGCTGTCTTTACCCCAAATGGCCTGGCAGGGCAGGAGTCACTGGGTCAGGGGGCTCTTAAGAATCATTTATTTGGGTCCTTTCTCCAGGAGTTCTGCTTACTGGGGGACCATTACCTGCCAGAAGACAGTGGAGGCCAATGTCTGGTTGGGCAAGAGAAGACCCACCACCTATGAAAAAGAGAGAAAAAGTTGAAAAGGAAGAAAAAAAAAATACATATAACAAGAAAAATCATGCAGCCATGAACAAAAGCGAGGTGGATCTGTATGAACAGAAGTGGAGCAATGCACAGAGTAAGGTGGTGCACAGTAAAAAAAACAAAAACAACAACAAAACAACACCTCCAGCTGCAGAATAGTCCGTGTAGTGTAATCTCATTTCACCGGAATCAGACATTTTGAAGAGTATCTTCCCTAGCACACGGGCCAATAAGCAAAAGGTGGGAGGTTTGAGTCCACCCAGGTAACATAAAGAAAGAAGTGGTGGTGATGGCGGTCTACTTCTAAAAACCCAGCCAAAGACTGCTCTATGGAGCACAGGTCCACTGTGACACCCACGAGGCGGCCGCGAGTCAGGGTGACTCAACAGCACCTCGTCTGGCTGGTCTAAGAACAAACGTACACACACTCCTCTCTACGAGTGAAGATACCTGATGTAGTTCCGCCACCACCGCAACCACAGCTGTGCTGACCCATGGCCATGGTCTCAACAAGGGTCACAAACTGAGCAGGTTGTTTGTCTTGCAAAATTCTACCATGTAATCTCTGTAGTTCCATCACCATAGAAGCCACAAGGGACCATGGTGGGGGCATCGTCAAGCGCCCCAAGTTCATGCTGGATCTAGGAGGTGTGGGGCTTTGCACCCAATGAACGACACTCTATGGAGTTGCTCAAGGTCTCCAAGGATAAATTGGTCACCAAGGGGATCAAGAAAAAGGTAGGGATGACCTTCCTTACCAAGAGGAAGTGAAGGGAGCAACCTGTTGGCTTCATGAGGAAGGAGGCTTCCAGGAGGCCTGAGAACACCCTTATCGCCTCCATGGTCCTCTCAGCCCAAATGGGGTAATAACACGTAATAAAGTGGCTCTGGTCTATCAAAGACAAGACAACTGTGGCCCAAGCATGTAAACAGTTAGCTGTGGAACTCACTGGGGTCAGATTACAGGGCACCTTCTTACATTCATGTCAACATTTCTGCACTTATAGACAATGCACACACATTATTTCCATAACAAGGAGGCACAAAAGGAATACAGTTCCTCCCGCTCCTTCATACCCTAGCCATTCAATAGGAATTTTAAGAGGATTTAATAAGAGTTATTCGAAAGCATTAAATGATTTTAAAACACTAGTTGGTGGAATTTGCATGTGTTAACTCTCGGCCGTCATAACGAAAAACTCATGCATGTTGAAGCTACTTAGCGAAACATGATGTCTAATACGTTTCTGCTGAATGAGTGAACAAATGAATGAATGGTCACACACCTAAGGCTCGGTATGGTTACATATGTGTGGATCCATTATTCCCAAAGCCCAAACATCATCTAAGACTAGACTCAAGGATTTAATTTTTGTTTGTTTGTTTAAGTGAAGATTAACCGCCTGATCTTGACCCTGACTAAACCTTGGAATTCAGTGATACATGTGTCTTTCAGTTTTACCTTTTCAGGATTTGTCTGCAAAATCACAGCAACCAAGTACCGCTACATATGGGGAAAATGTGCACAGCCATCCACATATTGACTTATTTATTATTCCTGTAGATAAAATGGCTCTTTGGCACGGATTTCTGCAAGAATGCGTATAAACATTCAATACTAGATAGTAAATCAAACTCTACACATCTTCAGCAGCAATAGTAAATCATGTTTTAAACATTAAAGTGTTTTAAAACAGACATACACATTTATATTTATTGGCCCATATCAGCTTGAATAAAATTATGTAATGTAAAGTCCCTCCACAGTGCTGGTGAAAAGTGGTCTTAGGAGACTTTTCTCCCACGAGGAGATCTCAAGATGATAATAGGAGTCAGGAGATAACAAACTCAGGAGACCCTGGTCTTAGCCATCCTGTATAAACTCTGGCCAAAGGTACCCTTTGGGGCTTTGGCTGTCCTGTGCGGTAATAGGTTGACCTGAGAGGTCCTCCTGCCTAGGTATAGAATTTTACTCTCAGGTCCAATAGCAGGTAAGAAGTCAACAGAAATGCATCCACTGGCTGTAATGGGATGGCCCATTCAAGTAGGATGCCAGACCCCAGGCTCTCCTCCTCATTGGTCTTCCAGGTGGGGCCAAAGCGAAAGATGTGACACTGAGTTTGGGGGCCTGAGGCTGGGGACGGAATGAGAGTCAGGAGGGGGTAAGAGCACATTTGCAATAATGGTCTTATACCGTATTTGTCTTTATGGGACTCAGTTAGTTCACTTAGCATAATGCTCTGCAGTCCCTCCCATGTTAGGCAGTAATTTACAAAATCACTGCTCCTGCATGTTACAAGGATCCAGGGAGGGGGAGGGGGGGCTTAATTATAGGGTCACATAATTTGATGGGTGGAAGGAGGGGGTAGGTAAAGTAAAAGAGAAAGATCCTGTGTGAAAAACAACGTATACAAACTTGTTAAGTAAAGCAGTATAAAAATTAAAAAATAGAATACGTTTGCATACTAGGGTGAGTAAATGGTCTCCCAAAACTTGAGGACAAGAAAGCTGTTCTCCATTGGCTGGGACTCCGCATAAATCTCTCCATTACATAACCTGGTGTGATATCAACTACCTAGTCTCCACAGTACCCACCACATCTCCTGAGATCTATCGGAAACATCACTGGAACATCACCATCCTGCAGACTTTACCTGCAGGGTTTACCAGGTGGCTACAGTCTAGGACATTGCATGGCTCATGACATCCCAGACATAATGAATCTTCTTGGTGGAAACCGGGTCATGGTTTCAGGGTCAGAAATCATATTCTGATGCAGCTGTTGTACATCTGTCTGTCTTTGAGACATTGAATCATGAAACCAGGTCTCTCCTTGTGTGAAACGCTGGGAAGCTCAGGCCGCATTTCCACAGGCAATGTATGTCAAGTGGACTGGCCTGGCTGCACAGGTCTTCTTCCACTCTCCCACCAGCTCCTGCTCCTCTTCCCAACGTGCCTTGGGCCTCATTTTCATCTTTCTTTATTTTGTGGTGTGCATCCTTAGAACTGGTATCAAGTCTTTTCCAGAACAAGCTGAACTCTAACTAATCTGAACACGTGCCCAGGCACTTGCTCGCTTACTCTTTCACTTACACACACACACACACACACACACACACACACACACACACACATTGTTCTGTGACCAAGGAGTATTTCACTGTACCGAAAGACCCTAGCCAG
>NW_006399761.1:3569078-3582542 GCF_000299155.1 Elephantulus edwardii
ACGTGCCCAGGCACTTGCTCGCTTACTCTTTCACACACACACACACACACACACACACACACACACACACATCCTGACATTGTTCTGTGACCAGTGAGTTTTTCACTTTGCCGAATGACCCTGGCCAGCTCTCACATGGGTCTTGCCACGTCCTTGCCAGCACCTCTGACTGATACAATAATCTCCTTATGCTCAGAGCAAATGATTGATTTTTGTCAAGCATTTCCCCATATGTCACATACCATAATCGTCATCATAACTCTAGGGATCAGACAAAACAGAAATCACTTTCCATATTTTGCAAACTGGAAAACTGAGGTTTGGAAAAGTATAGGGCATTGTCCAAGACTTCATAATGTCCCCACCACCACTGAGTAAATTCTAACTCACAGCAAGGCCAGAGGGCAGATCAGAACTGCCCCAGTGAGGTTCCAAGGCTTTAAGTCTTCGTGGAAGCAGACAGCTTGCCTAGTGGATTAAAAATGTCAACCTTTTGGTGAGCAGTTCTCTGACAAGTGAGTACATCAAGTTGGATTTCCTGATTTCTGGTTTGAAAGCCCTAACTCTCTTAATTTTAGGGTGCGCCTCCAAGACCTCATTCCCATGAGCACAGAGGAGGAAGGAACTGAACACCCTGTGCCCATCTGTCGAGTATCCCAAGGGAGCCCTGGAGTGGAGGTGGCATGTGGAGCCGAGCAGCTAAGCGGAAGGCTGAGCCTCTCCGGTGGTTTGAATCCACCAGCAGATTCTCAGGAGATAAGTGAGCAACCTCTTCACATGCAATTTACAGCCTTGGAAACAGGAGAGTCAGTTCCAACTACACGGCAATGAGTTTGAGTTTTTAATCCATTTACCAACTCTGAGTTACTCCCAGGGAGGATACCAGAGGGAGAAATACATGGCCCTTCACCACAACAAACACGAACAGGAAGTGACAGGAGAACGGCCTTTATAATACTTAGACACGGAACGAACTAGATTATCTAATCAGACCAAACTCAACTGCTGTCTAATCGACACTGACTCATGTGACCCCCTCCACTGGGTTTGCAAAGCTCCTCTTTGGGAGGAAACTGTCCACCTTTCTCCTGTGAAGTGCCTATAGTGGATTTGAACTGCTGACTCTTCGGTTCGTAGCCCCACACATTATGTTCTACGGCACCAAGGCTCCTTACTGCTGCAGCTGTATGTGCCGTTAAGGTGGAATCATCTGCAGTGGGGTTTCAGAGGTTGTACGTCGCACTGGAGATTTGCCCAAAGGCAAACCAGTGCTGGCAAGCCGATTCCCGCTCACAGCGGCCCTCCAGGACAGTGCACAGGTGCCCGCAGGGTTTCCCAGAAGCAGAGTGCCCATCCTTCTCCCCTGCAGTGACTGGAGGATTCAAACCACTCACCTTTCTGGTTAGTAGTTGAGGGCTTCACCGCAGAGCCACTTGGGCTCCAGAAGTTACTGCCATAGAGTCATCTGACTCAAAGTGAACCTACCAGCCAGCGTACAGTGTTCCATGGCATTCCAGAGCAGTGACCCTTACAGAAGCAGGCTGCCACATCTTTCTCCTTCACAGAGGCTCAGAGGCTCAAATGGCCTGTGGTCATCATTGACCAGTGTGCCACCAGGGCCCCTCCTGGCCATGTGTGTGTTAAGTCTGACCCTCATGCAGGTATTCACAAAGGCAGAGAGGTCTGCACCGACCTGGCTATTTGCTGGAGAAGGAGGTGAGATTGAGCTGAGTTGTGTGTGTGCATGAATGTGTGTGTGTGTGTGTGTGTGTGTGTGTGTGTGTGTGTGTAAGGGGGGAGTCGGGACACTGTCCAGGAGATCACAGAGGGTCTGAAGAGGGTGAGGCTCAAAGGCAGCAGAACATGAAGCTGAATGGGCCTTGGGGAGTCACCTGAGGTCCGACAAGGGGAGGAGGATGCTGCCCTCGGGGTCCTCAGAGTTGGGGGGTGGGCACCGGGAGCCGTGGGTGCCAGCTCCATTCCCTATTAGGCAACACGCAGAGCCATCTGCACACTCCCAGGAGCAAGAGCAGATATTTTATAACTTCCTTTTTTTCTTTTTAAGTCTAAATTAAAAATAAATGTTCCCTTCAGTTCTCAGATGTATATCTCCGTGCTGCAAGCCCACATTCCCTCCTGCCGCCCTTTCCAGAGCACGCGGAGTTGGGGGGTGAAGCTCGGAGAGAAGCCAGCCCATCGGGCTTCCCCGCCAGGGAGTGCACCTCTTACACACACACACACACACACACACACACACACACACACACAGCGAAGCCCAGCACACAGACCGCACAACAGCCAGTGGAAGGAGAGAGACGCGAGAGCCAGCAGTGGCCACTCAAGTTTGGTCAAAGGAGGAGCTGGGTCCAGTCCTGGCTCTGGCACTCAGAAGCCGTGTGATCACGGCAAGCTACTAGAGCCCTCAGATTGTGTTCATCTGCGAATGAGGGTAATTTTGGTGCCACGTGGATGTTACGAGCGAACACAGTGCATAGGAAGAGCCTAGTACTTGGTCTGGGCTGCAGTGAGTGCTCACTGGCTGTCAGCTGCTGGGATCACCCCTCCCTCCTGGTTAGTGCTCTCCTAGCCTAACCCTAACCCTGCCTCCCTCCTTCAACTGCACCAGCTGCACCACACTACTGAGCATTGGATTGTTCCCATCTCAGCACTGAGTTCAAGCCTTGTCCTTCAAAGGAAGGTGAGCTCCTCACGGTAGAGTCAGGTTTTCTTCTTCGACGTCCCTTACAGCACTCAGCACAAAGCTTGGCCTGTACTGAAGATTGGGAAGAACACCGCTAATTCATTGAGTGAATCATCGCCACTCAAGAAAAAGCTCTGAATGGCCTGTGACAATGACCACCAACATGTGTCTCCTTCCAACTCTGTGTTTACTGTCTAGTGGCATGGACTGTAAGACAAAGGCTGCAGCCCTGGACTCTGGGGAAGGCCTTCGACTGAGTTATCTGACCCAGTCTGTTACCTCTCCCTGTATCTGCACTCTCAGCAGAGATGAGTTTCTCTGATTCCAGACTTTGCTCTGACCAATGAGATGAGGGAGGGAGCAGCCACATGCTTGTTCTGAACCCAGGCCTTGGAGTCTTCATTTGAATCTAGTTTTCCTTTCATGGGTTTGTTGGGGTTTTTTTTTCCATTTTTCTGTGTTTTTAGGTGAAAGTTTACACCAAAACTTAGGTTTCCATTTAACAATATGTATACAAATTGTCCCATGACATTGACAATACTGTTCACATTGTGTCAACATTCTCATTTCTCTCTATTCTGTTGTTGTGATTCCATTATTCTAGTTTCCCCACTCCTCCTTAGCTTCTCATAGTTGTTTCAGGGTAAATGTTGACTTTTGTGGGCTTGGTCACTGATTGTCTAAGGAAGCACAATACTTATAAATGACACTGCTTGTTTCAAGTCAAATGTTAACTGGATGAAAGGTGACCTCCGGGAGTGGTTCCCTCAGGTGTTAATGACAAAGCAGTGAGGAGACATGATGATGGTGAGGGGTTAGGGGGGGAGTGGGAATGAGAGACGTGAGCAGCAGGGTCTAGCATAGGTCAGTTCGCTCCCAGGTGACCCACTGACCTGCAATGAGAGGCAGACCTGAGCCTAATATCAACCAGTCAAAGATCAACCAATCAGAGATCTCTAAGAGTGAACGCTTGTGATGGAAGAATATAAACAAATGATGATGTTACACACAAGGGGACCCTACAAAGTGTTTAAAGAGCAGTGATAAATCATCAAAACACGGATGGAACTGGAGGACATTACACTGAGTGAAATAAGTCCATCTCAAAATGACAAATATTGTATGAGGCCACATATAGAAACATTAACTGAAGGTTACCAGGGGTGGAAAGGTGAGGGAGGGAAAATCACTAACTAGACATGTATTAACTTGGGTGAAGAGAAAGACAAAGGACAATAAGGGAGAGTTCAACACAATGGGATGAAGGCAAAGGGAGACACTGGGAGGTAGGTGAATAAAAGGTAATCGTGGTAAACACAAAATCCTGCAGTAACAGTAACAATCAATAATAGTTTATAAGTGGATACTTCAGTCGATGTGCAAGCTGAATGGACAGGCATGGGACGGCATATGGGAGTACACATCACTTTGGCAGAGGGAAGGTATTTCTACATACATATTTGTATGTGCTGCAAACGGATCTCAGTATTTGGTACAGCAAGCAGGGGGTGAAGTTATGAACACTTCTTAGCCATAAGCAAATACTCTGAGGGTCAGAGACATTAGGTTTGGGAGCCTGAGACCATAATTTGAGGAACACCCAGGTCAATTGACATAACACAGTCCGCATGGACTAGGGTCTACATCCTACTTTGGTGCGTACCAACTAGGGTCTGAAAAGCTTACAAGTGACTAGGATGCAGCCAATGGTCTCTCCCTATGTAGAAAAATGAAGATAAAGAAAATCAAAGGTCCAAGGAAACAGTTCAAACTAATGGACCATGCAAAATCCTCGTCTCCTCCTGAGGCCAGAGACCAGATGGTACCCAGCTACCATTACTGACCGCTTTGAGGAGGATCACAGTAGATCCCACACAAGGCGGGAGGGGAATGTAGGTAGACCAAGAGTCACATGTAATAACTAGGTCATGAGACAAATCACACCTTCACTTCAGGCTTCTTCCTCAGAGTGCCCCCAGCCTCTTCAGAGAGGTGAGGGGTCTCCATCTAGAAGCAAGGACCTCCTGAAACATCCTAATCTGCTTGGCCAGAAGCAGGACACGAAGAGATGAAGACAAAGACAGAGAGAGTAAAGCCACCAGCTACAACTCTGAGTGTCAAGATATTGAGGCTCAAAGAAAGAACAGAGAACCCCCACCCTCTTGGCTAACTCCCATAGAAAACAGACTCAAATCACAGAAGACAGATATTTTTTTTTTAATCTAGAGAGGACACCAGGAATGTGTCACAACAATTGGGTGGTGGCCAGTAGAAGGATAAAGAAGCATTTTGCTTGAGGAAGAAATGGTAGAAAGATCTGCCCCTCGTAATCTCTAAAAGGTATAGAAAACTCCCAGCACCTCAACAACAAGAAGACGAATCATCCATGGGACATAAAAGACACTTCACCAGGGAGGACATTAAGATAGCCAACAAACATATGAAGAAACGCTCAGGGTCATTAGCTATTAGAGAGATGCAAATCAAAATAACACTGAGATATCATTCCATCTCAGCAACAAGAATAAACAACAGTAAGACTTGTTCAGCAAGATAGTAAACAACAGATGCTGGCAAGAGTTTGGGAAACATCGTACTCTTATACTGCCTGGGAGAATGTAAAATGGCACAACCACTATGGACCCCACATCCTTAGAAAGTTGGGAATGACAATACCATCGGATCCAGGAATTCTACCATTAGGCATATGTCCTACAGAAATGAGAACAGATAGATACAAAGTCATGTTCACCCAAGTGTCCATCAACAGATGAACATAAGGAAACGGTAGTCCATTGACACAATGGAACACCAAAAAGCAAAAGAGACCGGGGAACACGATACAGCATGGATGAATCTAAAGGCTATCATGCTAAGTGAAAGAAGTTAGTCATAAAAAGACAAATACAGCCTAAGCTCACCATTACAAAAGTCTAAGGAAAGGTTTACACACAGACTCATTCTTGGATGGCTACTGGGTATGGAAAGGGAGAGAGGAGAGTGACAGTAAATAAATAATAGACATCGTAAGATGAGTGAAGGGAAAAGCAATATACAATGAAGGCATGACCAGCTCAGTATCACCCAAGAAAGAGAGGACACAGAGGCAGAGAAGGGTTGACGGAAATGAGAATTACAGGGAGAAGGTGAGGAAAGTGTGATTATATTGAAATGAATACTATACACCAGTCCCCCAGGCTTGAGAATGACAGTGGTGCCCACTTCTGAGTGGAAATGCTGCAGGTGAAAGATGGACCTTAAGAAGCCACTGCAGTAGTTGGGGCTCATCTGGGAAAACCCTGCAGAAGGGACAGTGAGTGACAGGAGCCAGAGGGTAAGGGGAGTCCAGCAGCCCTCGGTGCACTGCACTGGCTGGGCTCTCACGCTTCTATATAAATTGGGATCTCTTTGCCACACACCAAAGGGGGGACAAGTTCCCATCTTCAAATGTTAAGCTTAAAATAAGACGCTACGTGAGTGCCAGTGGATCTGTGAAATCTGCTGACTAGACTGGCACCAGCCTCTGGGAAGAAGTCAGCTCGCTTCTCCTGAGCTCCAGGGGTGAGTGGGGTGGGCCGGGGCTGCGTGTAGGCTAGGCGGGGGAGTAGCAGAGGAGGACCCTGCTCACCTGGGCAGGAGGCTGCAGGCATGCGCCTCCAGGAGCCGTCACAGGTGAAGCGGCTGCCAGCCTGCCTCACGTCCTCTCCTCACTGCTCAGGGACCCAGTTGCAAGCACATTCGTTGGCACCACTTGTTTCTATTTTGGTAAAAAATTTTAGTGGCTTCTGCATGTGCATATTTCATACCCACTCTCCCAGACCAGGGGCTCCCGAAAGGTGTGGACTGGAACCTTCACTCCTCGTGCTGAGGTATTCAGAGGAGCTGGTGGGCACTAGGCCTGGGGTAGAAGTGCTGGACCAGCCATGGCACGCTTTCATAGCAGGAGAGGCCACGGCCCAGGGAGGGGGCAAGACCACCGGGTCCTCGTGTTGCGAGTCCACGACAAAGTGACAATACAGTATGACCAAGTTCTAGCGAACTTGCCTCTAATTCAATGGTTCTGAATCTTCAAGAAGGATATAGCTGAGGATGGTCATTCTAATTCTGGCTGTCACTGAGTACTCCAGGAAGGTCACCCGGGTCCTGCTTCCCATGTAACATCACTCAGGTGCTCACAGAGGTTCTCAGAAGCCAAGACACGCTATTTCCACAACTGACCCATTCTGAGGGCTGCTTCCTCCAGACTGGGAGGGGACTGGACCCAAAAGCATCTGTTCCAACCATGAACATGAGCATGGATGTGGGTCAGCACCAAGGTTCTTCCTGCAGGGCCATAGCACCCAAACCAGAGGCCACTGAACCATGACAACCGGGAAGAACTAGCCAACTCAAAAGATGCCAGCATGGTTTCTAGTTTGCAGGACATAACGGAGGTTCACCCCGTAAGTTCCAACTCCGCTCTCATTCTGTGCAGTGTCTTTCCCGAAACCCACTGCTCCTGAGTCTGTTCAATCTCATGGTGACCCTCCACCAGGTTATTGAGGTGGTAAATCTTCACAAAAGGAGACCGTCATGTCCTTCTCCTGTGGAACGTCAGGTGGATTCAAAGCGCCAACGCTACAGTTCGCCAGCCAACACGTAATCCACCACATCCTCAGGACTCCTGAAAACCGTTTTGGTGAGACAAAAACAAACAAAAACCAAGACCCTTCCAGGAACCAGGTAGAGAGAAGGAGAGGAAAAATAGCAATGGAAACAAGGATCAGGTCAGCGCTTAGCACGTGCCCCTTCTCTGGAAATGTGTTAGATATGCAGCTACAACACACTAAAACACAAATGGATTATAGCCAAAATATGTGTTAGACAATTTGCATTTTAGTTTCTTGAAAGTCCAGCTGCTAATTTCTTTTTCCTGGATCCTTTCAGGGCTTATCAAAGGCAGCTTTTCCAACACTTGTAGAAAACAAATGCCTGGGAATGAACTTCTGTCTTGGGTAGGGTGAGGAAGATGAGGACAGAACAGAGAAGGACAAGATGCAACGTCCTGCAGCCTACAGACAGTGCAGACATCTCTGCATTAGCCAGTTCATTCCAGCTGATGGCAGTCATCAACTCTGCAAGGGTCCTTTTCGGCCTCTTCTGGGGAGATGGGCCTCAATTCGGTGTCTGCTAGCTCTAAAAACTTCCTTTGGCAAAAGATGATACAGAAACCAAAACCAAACCACAAAAAAACAAAGACTCTTTTTCCCAAGTGTTGACGGAATATTTATAAAAATTATTAAGGCAGACTTCTGATCGGCTACCTAATAAATTTCTTTCCCTTCTTTTTAACCAATATATGCTATCTAATTGAAGATCAACTATGCACCCAACTAAATTCTACATGAAATATAAGCTAAGCGGAGGATAGGACACTCAGGAAAGTTCCTTAAATGAGGGTGACTCAATTCAGAGACTCATCCTTTTTCTGGTTCCTTCTTTCTCCTTACTAGAGTAAAGACAATATGATTGAAATTTCAACAAGCATACAGGAGTTGACTTTAAAAATAGTAGTCTAAAAAAAAAGCCTGCATTGAGAACAATTTTGCAAACAATAGGTGTCAGAGTTTTTGATACCATTACTGCCTCCCTCCAAATATATTTGACCTGACAGAAAGCTAAACTTCTTTTTAAAATCATTTTTTTGTTTTCTGTCATATACAGATGATTCTAAACCTCATGAGCATGACGATATGCTTAGAGAACTCTGATGGCTTAGTGGTAAGGATTTGTGCTGCCAATCCAAAGGTGTGTGGTTCTAACCCACCAGCCACTACGATGAAGGAGATAAATGGGCAATCTCCCATGCAATTTACAGCCTCTGAAAACCCACTAGAGGGCCACCTATGGGTTGGTTCTGTCTCACTGGTACACCACCACCAGGACATGCTACAAAGCAAATCACAACAAATTCCAAATGACAGAACTCTAGAGGCGATACTGTGAATAAAAGGCAAACCAGAAAATAATGACAAAAAAAAAAAGAAAAGAAAAACTTTAAAACAACCACTTGGAATTGAAAATGTATTCTGGTTTTCCATAAACAACTGCCTCCTTTACTAGAAGACCAGAAGAACTGGATAGTGTCCAAGTACCACAACTGAGCATTTTGATCAATGACTCTGTACAAGAATTCTAACTAAAAAAAAAATGGAAAATTTAGAAGGGATTATAAAATTCTCAGAACTCTAAACCTCCTGGAGCCATGGGCAAGGGATGACTCCCCTAAAACTATTATCCTGAGATAAAACTTAAACCAAAAATTTCCCCTTAAGTCAACTTAAAACTGAACAATAGTTTAGCTAAACTACTTTTTAAAAGTCTGCCTTGAGCATTATGCTTTTTAGAGAATTATCTATAGAGGGTTGAACTGAAAACAGTAACTCAAAAGACTGGCCAAGAACCTTTGGGGGCAGTGAATTTGTGTTAATATGGGAGGAATAAGTCCAGAAAAAGGAGGGTAAAAATAGATGCACAACTCTAAGAATGTGATCAGTATCACTAAATTGTATACACATAAATTGTCAAATTAGTGTCTTTTGCTGTATATATTTACAATAAAGAGTAAAATATAATCTTCTGAATATTTAAAAGGGAATCCCAAAAATAATTTCAAAATTATTTATAAAATAAAAATATGAGATCACTGAATATGAAAATGTATTAGATTCAGAGAAACCTGTATTTATAGGTAAACCTATAGCCCTAAACAGTAAGTGGCCTCATAGTAAGGAGCTGCCTTGCCAACCCAAAGGCACATGGTTCAAATTCACCAGCTGCTCCATGGCAGGAAGATGGACTAGCTCCTCTTGTGCAATTTGTTATCTCAGAAAATCTACTGGAAGGTCAGCTAGGGGCTGGTTCCAACTCAATGGTGCACAGCAATAACAAACGCTAGGAGGCAGGAATAAGAATAAATATAAACAAAGCAGTCAAAGCAAGAAGTAAGAAAATTGGCCACAATTAAACAAAAGAAAGGAAGAAAAAAAGGGTAAGACAAAAGCAGAAACAAATGAATTCGAATATGAAAACAAACTAATTTGTAGGCAAAAATTAATTTTCAGACACAGTTCTTACAAACCTAGTCATTTTAATAAAGAAAGTGAAACAAGGAGCAAAGGAAAGGAAAATCGATCACAGAAAATATCATATTTCAAAGCATCACTATATTATAAAAAAGATAAAACAATAGCAAGGAGGGATTTACAATATATGTAACTCAAAACCCCAAAAATCTCATTGACATTGAGTTAGAACCAACAATAGCTGACCCTCCAGTGGGTTTTCAGAAGCTGTAAATCACACAGGAGGAGAATGGCCATCTTTCTGCCTCTGGATTAGGAGCACCACTCTCCCTACAGACTACAGCACCAAGAGCTCCCTAAATCAAGGAAGGGCTGATATATAATATGTTGTTGTTGTGGACCATCCAGTTGGAACCGACCAATAGGAGACCCTCCAGCGGGTTTTCAGAGGCAGTTAATCGCCGGGGAGGAGGTTGTCCATCCTCCCACGGAGCAGCTGGTGGTCTCGAACTGCGTGCCTTCGGGATTGCAGCGCAGCTTCTTGCCACTGGGCCACCATAAAGAATTATTTTAAATTAATTAAAAAATACAGCCTATGGAAGAATAAACAAAGGGTATTTAAATTTACAGAAGAGGAAATACAAATGGACAATACAGAAGCAAAATGAGGTTGGCGCTCAGGGAAATGAAAATTTAAGTCATAATGAGATACTAGCCCATTTCTGTAAAATTGGCAAAAACATTAGAAGAATAAATGTCAGTGGTATAAAGGCATGATGAAATAAAGTCTTTTTAAAGTGAAGTTTGGCATCATGTACTAAAAAGTTGAACATGCATAGCTTTTTCACACAGAGAAGTCACTCTCTGGAATCTGCCCTTGAGAAATCCTCAAACTTGGGCAAAAAGAGCTTTATAGGGATTTTTCGCAGCAGTGCTACTTCTAATAGTAAGTAATTAGAAAAAGCAAAATCCATTGTTAGGGGAGAAAATACTACTCCACATTAAAAAAAAATCAATGAATGAAATACATCTTTATGCAGGCAAATCACCAAAATATTAAAAAAAATCCCATTTTTTAAACATAAGGTTTTTTTAATATACAATTTTAAAATATCCTCTAATTATTATGCATGAAAATGCATAGAAAAAAATATCTAGAAGTTCACACCAAACTCAACAGAGGCTATTGCTGCATGTTGTTGAGTCAGAACCGACCCAATAGCTGAGCCTCCTGTGGATTTTCAGAGACAGTAAATCACACAACAGGAGACTGCCATCTTTCTCCCACAGAGCAGCTGGTGGATTCAAACCACATACCTCTGAGAGGGCAGTGCCACCAGAACTCCCTTGTAACAGAGGTTGTTGTTGTTGTTATGTGCTGTCGAGTCACCTGTGACTCACAGTGATTTCATACACAATAGCTCTGAACCCTTTCCTATCCTGAGCCAATCTCCCTGTCTCTGACACACATGCCTCTATTACCCCAGCTATTGTGTCAATCTATCTCATCCAGAGTCCTCCTCGCCTGTATTTTCCCTCCACCCTTCCAAGCATGATGCCCTTCTCCAAGGACTGGTCCCTCCTGGCAACATGCTCAAAGTATATGAGGTGGAGCTTCAAAATCCTGGCCTCCAGAGAGCAACTTGGGTTCACCCTCTCCAGGACAGACCTGTTTGTTCTCTTGATGTCCATGATATATTAAAAATTCTTCTCCAGCACCACAATTCAAAGGCATCAATTCTTCTTCTGTCATCCTTATTCATTGACCAACTCTCTGATATATATCAAGTAATTGCAAAGACCATGGCCTGCATCAGACACATCCTAATCTTTATACTGGCATCTTTGCACGTCAGCACTCTGGAGAGGTCTTTAACAGCAGACATTCCTAATCCAGCTGTCTTTTGATTGTTCACACACTCCAAATAGTATTCAAAAAAGTACTCAAACATGTAACATATAATACAAAGTGGATAAGCCTATGTAATTATGAAACTTAATACAGTTGTTGAGAAAAGATTCACAAATCTAAAGAGATTTCCAAATTATTTCCTAAAACTCGGTAAGTGTGTATGGGCAGGCTTGACAGATCATATTTACAATTCAATTCTTGACACTAGTAAGGTAAATATAGTGCAATGTGTCCATAACAAATTACACATGAAGGGTAACCAAAGAGAAATTAAGAGGTTATCTTCCCAAACCATTTAAGAAACCAAAAGGACCAATGAAAACTTCACTCTAGTAATAAACAAATTAATACTAAATGAGGAGGGAGGGAAATAGAAACATTTGATGGCTGGAGTAAGTGCTCACAATATCAATGACAGACGAAATATGAATGATCTGTTGTTGTTGTTGTTGTTGTTGTTGACTGCCGTCGAATTGAGCACAACTCACAGTGACCTTATGAACAAAAGGCCTGAAGCCTTTCTCCAACTATTGACATTTTTCAAAGTTCATAGGGTTTCCGGACAGCTCATTATTAATTACAGTATTTTTCAAAATGGGTAAGAAGGAGAAAATCAGTTCTACTTGGTCTACAAGAAATAATACAAAATGACACAGAAACTAAATGTCTCATAGGCAATGATACAAAAGGCACACACATTTCTAAAACGTGAACAGCAACATTTGTATCAGGCCAAACAAAATTAATAGGAAAACTCTTTAGTGAAGCAGAGATAGTATGTGTATGTATGTGTACACGTGTATTTTTTTTTACACACATGGGTATGTTTAAGGCTTTCTATTCTGTTCTGGTGGCATCTCTTTGCACCAAAATAAAAACGTCTTACTTATTACAGGGTAGGATGAATCCTCTCCTACAACCTGACATTTTAATGATTATCTAGACAGAAAGCATGCCCTTTGTGAACAGGAGCCAGAACAAGATGCCCTCCATCATTATTTCTATTCAATGCTGCTCTGGAAGTTCTAAGAAGGAAAACAAAACAAACAAGCAAAAGAAATAGTAAAAGGAATCTAAATTGGTGCAGAAGAAGTAAAATGATTCACATGGTATGATTTTATATGAGAAAAAAAATCTAGAGATTCAATAACAACCCACCCCACCCTTAGTTGTTGTTGTATACTGTAGAGTTGGAACCGACCCACAGCTGACCCTCCAGTGGGTTTTCAGAGGCAGTGAATCACATGGGAGGAGACTGCCCATCCTTCTCCTGTGGAGCAGCTGGTGGCCTTGAACCAGCCTTTGGGATTACAGCGCAGATTCATGCCACTAGGCCAAGAGAGCTCCCGATCTTCCCCTAATAGAACTAAAGAAAAGATTCATCAAAGTAGCAGAGTATAAGGTCAACATTTTAGATTCCTCTATAACAACAAAGAAAACTCTGAAAAGGAAATAAGGGAAAAATATCATTGGTGATATTTGCCATAGACTGGGAATAAACCTAACCAGAGACACAAAAGACTTATACAAAGAAAACTACAAAACACTACTGTACAAGCAACAAATGCTGGTGAGGTTGTGGGGAAACTGGAACCCTTATTCACTGTCGGTAGGAATGTAAAATGGTGCAACCACTGTGGAAGGCGGTATGGCGCTTTCTCAAAAAGTTGCAAATACGGGCTGCCTTCGGCCCCTGGCTTGGGGTGAGCCGTCGCGGCCCTCTGCCTGGGTCGGGCTGCCCTCGGCCCCCAGCTCGGGGCGGGCTGCCCTAGGCCCTCTGCCCAGGG
>NW_006399761.1:3584148-3615340 GCF_000299155.1 Elephantulus edwardii
GGAAATGAATAATAAACTAAAACAAACAAACAAAAAACACTACTGTAATCAACAAAGAGGCCTAAATAAATGGAAGAACAACCCATGCTCGTGGATAGGAAGACCTAATATTGTAAAAATGTCAACATTACCTAAAGTGATCTGTGGATACAATGCAATCCTGATCCAGATTCCATCATTATTCTTTAAAGAAATGGAAGACTCAGTCACTAACTTTACATGGAAAGGTGAAAGACCCCAGGTAAGTGAAGCACTACTGAAGAATGAAGTTAAAGTGTCACATACTCGGATTTTAAGACATACAGCAGTCAAAACAGTTTGGTGCTGGTACAATGACAGTCACATAAGACTAATGGAATAGAACTGAAAATCCACTTATGGACAGCTATCTTTGACAAAGAGCCACACATGATTAGCTAGAAAAAAAAGACAGTTTCTTTAACAAACAGTAATCGCAAAACTGGGTAACTATTTCCAGAAAAAAGAAAATTTAAATATTTATACTCCATGTTGTTGTTTATATGTGATATTGAGCCAAGTATGACATACAATAACCTTATAAACAACAGATCTGAGCTCTGTCCTGTCCTGTGCCGTCCTTGCAATCTCTGACACCCTCAAACCACCACCTAATTGAGGGTCTTCTCCAAGTCCCTCCACTTTCCCAAGCAAGATGTCCCTTCTCCAAGAAATAACCTCTCCTAGCAATGTGCCCAAAGTATGTGAGAGGAAGCTTCATCATCTTTGCCTCCAAGCAGCACTCTGGCTGCACCCTCACTAAGACATACATGTTTGTTCTTTTGGCAGTCCGTGGGATATTCAGCACATTTCTCCAAGAACATAATAAGGCATCAATTCTTCTGTCATTCTTAGTCACTGTATCAATCCTTCTCATTGATGATCTTCCTTTTAATTGCTGAACCTGCCCTTTTCCCTGCATGATGTCTTTTTCTAAAGACTGGTCTGTCCCTCCTGAGGTTGTTGTTAATATGTGCCATTGAGTCGACCACAATCCACAGAGACTCTGTGAACAATGGCTTTGAACTCTGCCCTATCCTAAGCCAACCTCACCATCTCTGACACACCTGGCCCACTGCCACTGTCACAGTGTCAATTCATCTCATCCAGGGTCTTCTAAGTGCTACCTATAATTTATTATTTACTTATAAATAAATAATATTATTTCTTTACTCATGAAGCATTATTTATTTATGCTAGCCCTAACTTCTATTTATGAAAAAAACTATCAAGCATAACCAAATATGTTCAAACAGAAGAAGATAAACTAAGTGACTGGGACCTCCTAAAAATTAAATTATCATCATCAAAAAACTTCTCCAAAAGAGGGACAAGAGAACCTAGAGACTGGAGGAAAAAAAATATTTAACAATCTGTACAATTTACTGACACAGAATACAGTCTCGAAGTTGTATAACCATTTTCTCCTTTCTAAATTGTTCCTCCCCTACCTACAAATAAACCAGACTGGCTATTTGGGCATCTCTTGTCAAGTTGTTGGGATTTTTTGTCTTATTTTCTTTTGTCTTAAATCGGGTTGTTTGTCTCTCTTTAGTGAGTGTTTAGGTATTCTTTCTATCATACCATAGTGTTTCTCATCTTTCTCTCTCTTAATGATACATGCCATTGTAAAAAAAAAAAAATTCAGTTCTGTGAAGTCCAATTTAGTAATTTTCCATTTATAATCAGTGCCTTTTCTGGTGCTGTTTCAAGCTTTAAAGATAATATATTGTTGTTTACTTGTCTGGTTTTACTGGCCAATTTTCACGTTTCCACCATATGAATAGCCAGTTGACCGAGTTTTATTAGTATAAAGCCTATCTCCCTCTGTTGCACCATTGCCACCTAATTCTCCAGATCAGATAACTATGAACCTGTGGGAGCCCTTTCTGGACTCTCAGTTCTGTTCCAGGGATCTGTCTATCCATGCCTGCATCAGAGGTTAAAAATAAGAGACACTTAGGGAGCTCTGGTGGCCTAGTGGCAAGAAGCTGCATTGTAATCCCAGAGGTATACGGTTCGAATCCAGCCCACCAGATGCTCTGCTGGAGAAGGAGGGGCAATCTCCTCCTGTACCAGTCAGATCCGATTTGACGGTACACACACACAAAAATTAAAAAAAAAAGAAATAGAAAAATCAAAACAAACAAAAAAATCAGAGACATTTGGTATGCGTAAACACAATAATCTGAAAGTAGAGCCTTAAGTCCATTTTAAAGTCTTGACATGAGTCTTGAATCCTGAAATTTCAAGCTGCCTTTTCTAACAACTAGCGGTTCCTCTGACCTTGACGTTGACCTAACCACGTACTCTAAACAAGATATTCTTTTTTTTTATTTTTTATTTTCTCTGAGCTTTGGCAGGTGCAGAATATCATAAAATCAAACCCCAGAGGGTTTGACTACAGCCAAACAAAGGAAAGATGGGATAGCTCATACTGGAAGGGCCTTGATACACAATACCATCAATCGATCTTTACAGAATAAATCTTTACAGTGAATCTCCAAGACAAGGCACAGTTGGAGAAAGCAATTTTAATAGCTTACCTGAAAGGGGTTCTGGTTAGCCTAGTGGGTAAAAAGTTAAGCTGCCAACTCAAAGTCAAGTGGTTCAAATCTACTGGCCTCTTACCAGGATAAAGATGGGGAATCTCCTCTTGTGTGATTGACAGCCTCAGAAAACCTGCTGGAGGGTGGAGCTATCAGTCAGTCCAAACTGAGTTGCTTAAAACCTCTGTCCTGTCATTGTTCTGTGACCACCCTGTAATGCTCTAAGCATCATGTGTTTGCAATTACATTCCCTTAACCAATCATGCGATCTTATATCCCTGCTAAAGGCCCATTCATAGATAGCTCTCTTTTGATTCTTTTGACTGTCTTTGATTGTTCTTGCTTCAACCATACAAAAATGTTGTCCTCCTCACTACGTGAATGTAAATGCTGTCCTAGTGAGACCCTGTCCAGCCCTCAGTAAGCCCCTCCCGCTTCTCTTTAAACAGATTCTGTGATGTATTCATGACTTAATTACAAAGATTGTCTTGGCATTCAAGTTTGTAAATTTCAAGTTATAATTCACATACAATAAAATGTGTCCCACAGAGCAGCTGATGGCCTCAAACCACATGCCTTTGGGATTGCAGTGCAGCTTCTTGCCAAGTTTTAAGATTATTGTTGTTTGTTTTTATGCGCCGTCGAGTCGTGTACGACGCATAGCGACCCTGTGTACAAGAGTCCTAAACCCTGCTCTATCCTGTGCCAACCTCACTGTCTCTGGCACACCCACTCCCATTACCCCAATCACTGAATTGATCCATCTCATCGAGGGTCTTCCTCTCTTGTGCTGTCCCTCCACCCTCCCAAACATGATGTTCCTCTCCAAGGACTGGTCCTTCCTTGCAACATGTCCAAAGTATGTCAGATGAAGCTTCAGAATCCTTGCCTCCAAGGGATAGACCAGTTTCACCCTCTCCAGGAAAACCCTGTTTGTTCTCCTAACAGTCCATGGTATATTCAAACTCTTCTCCAGCACCACAGTTTAAAGGCATCAATTCTCTTTCTATCATCCCTAGTCACTGTTCAGCTCTCAACTGCGAAGACTATGGCCCAGATCAGGCGCACCTTAGTCTCCAGCCTGACATCATTGCACTTCAGTACACTGGAGAGGTCCCTGACAGCTGACTTTCCCAATGCAATTTGTCTCTTGATTTCCTGGCTGCTGGTACCAAGAATGTTGATTGTGGAGCCAAGCAAACTTTAACTTAACAATCTTAATCTCTTCACCATCCACAATGATGCTGCCAATTTGCCCAGTGGTGAGAATCTTTGTTTCCTTGATGTTGGCTTCAATCCATATTGAAGGCTGAAGTCCTTGACCTTTTGCAGCAAACACTTCAGGTCCTCCTCAGTTTCAACAAGCAGGGTTATGTCATTTGCATAACGCAGGTTGTTGATGAATATTCCTTCAATCCTGATGCCATATTCCTCCTCATACAGCTCAGCATCCCAGATGATCTGTTCTGCATACAAATTAAAAAGGTATGGCGACAGAATACATCCCTGGTGGACACCCTTCCTGATTTTGAACCATGCAGTGCAGTGTCTCTTTGCTCTATCCTGACAACTGCCTTTTAGATCAAGTATAGGTTTCGCATAAGCATAATCAAATGTTCTGGGATTCCTATTCTTGTCAGAGTAAACCACAGTTTGTGTGATCCACACAGTCAAAAGCCTTTGCATAGTCAATGAAGCACAGATAGACATTCCTCTGGTACTCTCTGCTTTCTGCCAAGATCCATCTAACATTAGCTATAATATCCCTGGTACCACGGCCTCTTCTAAACCCAGCCTGCACATCTGGCAGTTCTTTGTTGATGTGTTGCTCCAGTCGTTTTTGGATAATTTTCAGCAGAATCTTGCTTGAATGTGATATTAATGATATTGTTTGATAATTTCAGCACTTTGTCAGGTCACCCTTCTTTGGAATGGGAACAAATATCAATCTCTTCCATTCAGTTGGCCAGGTCGCTGTCCTCCAGATTTCTTGGCACAACTTAGTGAGCACATCCAGGTCAGCATCTGTTTGTTGAACTATGTCAACTGGTATGCCATCAACTCCTAGAGCCTTCTTTTTTGCCAATTCTTTCAGAGCAGCTTGAACTTCCTCCTTTATCACCACAGGCTCTTGCTCATATGTTGTTTAATGAAATTACTATGTCTCAGCCAATTCCTTCTAGTACAGTGACTCTGTATACTTCTTCCATCTTCTTTTAATGCTTTTTGGATAATATTAACATTATGCCCAAAGCATCCTTACGTATTGCCACTCGTGGCTTAAATTTGTTTTTCAATTCTTTCAGCTTAAGAAATGCTGAGCGACTTCAGCACTTTTGATTTTCTGACTCCAGTTCTTTGCACATTTCATTATGTAACACAAATAAATATATACTGGGCAAGGGCGCAAAAGAAAGGGGGGGAATCCCCTTCAAAAAGAAATACACACTGGGAAAAAAGTTCCCACACCCCTCCTTTTGTTAATCGTTTTCCGTTCTTCAGCCCCTGGCAACCACTAGTTTGAATTCCATAACTTTAGTTTTGCCTTTTCCAGAATGGCATATAAATGTCATACAAACAGCTAGAGTATGTAGCATTTCATGTCTGCTTACTTGCATTTAAATTAATATTTTTGAGATTCATTCCTGCTGCTGTATATCAATAGTTCATTCTCTTAATTCTATGATGTGCATATACTGTGCTTTGTGTTTTTATTCCCCAGGAGTATTCGAGAAGTTTCTAGTTTGAGGCTAATATGAATAAAGTTACTATAAACATCTGTGCATGACTATTTGTGTAAGTAAAACAGCAAGTAGATAGTAAGACCGCTAGGTCTTATGGAGAGTGCATGCATAACTTTTTAAGACTGCTATGTCATTTTACACAGTCCCTCTATCTTGATCCAGGACCCATTCCAGAATCTAATTTTGCATTTAGTTATCTTTTTGAACCTCTTAGGTATTTAAATAAGAGAAATGAGGGGACAGGCTCCCTCAAAGGCTTACCGACCACTGCCATGGTCACAACAGCAGCATGTGTTGTAAGCAAAGTTAAAACCACTGAGATGGTTCATCAATAGTAGATTGGAAGAGAAATCTTCATATATTCATAATGATGGAATACTATATGAAGTAAAAAAGGGGGGGCAATAAGCATATACTAATATGGACAAAGCTAAAAATATGGATTGAAAGAAGCTGAACACAAAAAAAAAAGAGTGTATGCTAATGATTCCTTACATCAAGTTCAAGGATAGGAATATAGTGATGTTGTTGTTAGAGGTTATTGAATCAACTTCAACTCACAGGCCCCTGTGAACATTCATCAGAACCCTGTCCTATCCTGTGCCATCCTCACCACCCGTCAAGCTGGAGCCCATTGTTACAATCACTCTCAATCCATCTCGTTCAGGGTCTTCCTGTCTTTTGCTGACCATCTAGGAAATTATAGTTACAGAAATTCTGGAAAGTGAGGAGGCAGAAGCTGAGAGAGAGAGACATATGAGAAATTTATCAGATAACCGGTTACATTCTAAATCTTCATCTAAGTGATGTTTATGTGAATGGCTTCATTCTATGAACACTTATCAATATTTATGATACATGCACCTTTCTATGGCTACAATAGAAAAAGTTAAGGCACCAGCAGTCAGGAAATCAATAGACAAGTTGCACTGGGAAAATCTGCTATGAGGGACCTCTCCAGAGTACTGAGAAGCAACGATGTCAGTCTTGAGACTAAGGTGTGCCTGATCCAGGCCATGGTCTTCACAACTACTTGCTATGCATCAGAGAGCTGGATAATGACTAAGGATGACAGAAGAAGAATTGATGACTTCAAGTTGTGGTGCTTGAGAAGAGTCTTAAACATGTCATGGACTGCCAAGAAAACAAATAGTTTTCTGCCTTGGAGAGGGTGAAACCAAGTTTCTCCTTGGAGGCTATGGTTTTGAAGCTCTGTCTCACATACTTTGGACATGTGGCCAGGAGGGACCAATCCTTGGAGAAGGACATCATGCTTTGAAAGGTGGAGGGGTAGGCCAGGAGAAGAAGACCTCAGATGAGACAGACTCACATAGTAACTGGGGAAATGGAGGTAGGTGTGCAGAGTCAATGAGACTGACTCAGGACAAGCACGGGCTTCAGAGCTGTTGTGCACAGGGTCGCTAGGAGTCACAGGTGACTCAACAGCATATAACAACAAAAAAACTTACTTTGACTCCAAAACTGGGGGAAAAAATATAGAAACCTCTTTCTGAATTAACTGGAAATTTATTTTTTTTAATTTTTTTAAAATGTTTTTTTATTTATTTTATTTTTTGTGTGTGAGTGTACCGTCAAATCAGATCTGACTGGTATAGGAGGAGATTGTCCCTCCTTCCCCGGCAGAGCATCTGGTGGATTCGAACTGTGAGCCTCTGGGATTGTAGTTGCAGCTCCTTACCACTAGGCCACCAGAGCTCCCCTAAACTGGAAATTTTGACGTTGAGAATCCACTCACTTCTGTGGAGCTGGTGCTGACTCATAATGACTCTCCACTGAACTTCCGAGGCTGTAAACTTTTATGGGAGAAACTGCCCATCATTCTCCTGAGGTCTGACTGTTGGAGTCAAACCACGGGCCTTGCAGTCAGCAGCCCAACATGTTACATACTACGCTACTAGGTCTCCTTAAGAAGACATTCTTCTATTCTTACTTCCCAAGTTCCTTGAGGGAACATTCCTCTAATCACCATGTTCCAGGGGCCAATCCTGAGGATAGAAAACCTGCACTGACAGGGGGTCATTCTGACTTGGTGTAAACTGACACAGTGTTTATGGAAAGAAATTTAACAACACACATCGACAGAATGGAAAAGAAACAACAAGCTATTGCCCCAGTAACTCCCCTCCAGGAACTGATCCTCCTACATTGACAAATCATCAGATATTCAAGAACAAAGAGGTGGAGGCAGACACAAAGATTTCCTAGAAAAGAAGTCTTTAAAGGTAATACTTACAATTGGCGTCCCAAAAGGAATGTAGCCTGTGGGAAGGGAGAGAAGAATCAGCTCTTACAAGTCCAGCCCTTTCAGACCCAGTTTGGCAGGGAAGGCAGAGGAGACCCCCAAGGAATACTCAGAGCCCTGGCTGACAGAGGTCGGGTTAGCCAGGTAGAAGGCATGTCCAGGCCCACGTATCTCTGGCATCTGTTTTCAGCCCCTAGTGTCTCTCCGTTCCTCTCCAAAACACATGTCCCCAGCCTCCCCCTTGATGTTTCCCTCCAATACCCGGAACCACAGGCCTGAATGCAGGGTTAAGCCGGCTGGGGAGCTGCCCCACCACCAAGGGACCCATCCTCACCTTGGGATGTTTTCTCCCAGGAGGTACACACCCTCCCCACTCACTACACAAGACTGCCTGTCTCTAAGGGTCCCCAGAGTGTAGGCTCCTTCCTCCTCCCTCAGTGGTCTGTCTAGCACAGAATCTAGAGCTCAAGGAAAGAGAACTTTCTCCACACCTGAGACACGGACCTCTAAAATGTCAGAGCTTCTGAAATCTCAGGTGCTCTGGTCAGACACCCATCAGCAGAGTAGAAGGGTGCCAGCCAAGTGAGACACACAGGTCCTGAGAGCCAGCTCCTCTCTCCCAGTGGCCCCACACTGCAGCCAGGCTTCTGTCACCCCTCCCACGATGGTCAGTGGGCAGCCTCCTGTACAGTACCTGAGTGTGCACACCTGCCCACACCCAGTGCCACCACTCTCCATCCTACACCCCCGTGGAGAGAGGTCAATCTCAGTGGGAACTAGAGCCTCTGACTTCAGCCAATGCAGGGACTGTTGTGTGGCATCCTACGGAGAGAGAGAGGGCTGCTGGGCAGTAACCACCCCTGGGTCATGCTGGGGTCCCGGATCCACCCCCACGCTGGGCTCTCTGGGTGGGCACTTGTCCCGCTGTCAGGACTGTTCCTCTACACCGCTCTGGGCAAGAGATTTCCAGCCAGGGGTCTCTTTCTCCCTACTGACCACCGGCCTACCTAGATAGGCCTCCCACCTGAGGTATGTGTTCATCGGTGCAAAGCCCAGACCTCCTGAAAGGTGGAGTCTACTCAAGATCAGAGCACAGGGGGGCAACCTAGGGACTAACTCTCGAAAAGGGGAGAGACAGAGGGCAGTGCTGGGCAGGTCAGGGAGGAAAAGGGCCCTACAGAAGCCAGGCATGTGTCACCTGGGCAAGAGGGGATCTGAGTCACCTGTGGGGTCACCACACCACCTTCCCACTCAACCAGGACAGCTGGGGCCACACAGACCTTGAGGAGCCTCACTGGTGTCCAGGGCCTGGCCTGAGCCTTACAGGACAGAGTCGGGGCAGCACGGAGGCTCATGTGACAAGCTGCGTCTCTCCTCGGGCCAGGCACCTGGGTGACCTGCAGCCAGGACAGCACGAGCAGGTGCCTAGGGAAGGTCCACGGGCCAGGACTCACCTGACATCCTGAAGGGCATGAAGATCTTTTCGTTGGTGTCTGGATGCAGGATAGCCTGGCAAGAGTGGGGGACAGAGCACAGTGTCACCAAGGTGTGATGGGCAGATGAACAGACACAATGGACAGTAATGAGGGGGACAGGTCACTCCCCAATGACCACGCAGGCGACTGGTCAGTGGCTACATCTACCTTATGGCCTGTTAGTCCTTTCCCATATTCAGGGCAAAGAAAACCCAAAATGTTTACAGACACCGCACCTTTCCTCCCCGTGAAATTTCACAGCAGACGTGGGGAGAGTTTGTGAGGCCACCGTCTGGCAGGCCCTCTGCGCCTGGGGCTGGCACAGAGCAGCTATCTAATGAGGATCCTGCGGAAGCAGCCCAGGCCCATCCTGCGGCCAGAGGGCCTGGAGGAAGGTGCGCTTGCCCTTTGAAATCTCAGGAAACTCAGGCCCTCTGATGCCAGAGGAGGAAGGGGTGCGGCAGCTGGGACAAATGGGAGTGGAGAGGCTGTGCACGCAAGAGCCCATGGAGGGGACCCAGGCAGGCAGGACAGGGCCTGGGAGAAGACACGAGCAAACAACAGAAAAAATTAATTACCTGCTTGATTTTCTGTGCACTCCAGAGCTGCAGGAGAAAGGAACAAGGAAGGGAGGAAGGGAGGGAAAAGAGAAGGAGGGCGGGAGAGAAGGGCAAGAGAGAGAGAAGGATACACATTAGTTTAAAGTCTCAAAGCCACATTTCTGACCAAGCTCTGAATGCATAAAAGGTTATAGTGAACCCTCACTCCAAGCATGGCAGTCTCTAGGGGGTGTATTATCAGAGGGCCACAGATCCCACAACAAGGGGGTAGCTGGGGACCTTCTGCAGATTTTGGAATCAACTCCTAGACTTATTACAGAGGGAGAATCAGGTCACAGGCTGGCCTGGTAGAAAGCCCAACCCTCCCACGTGCTACTGTTGGCACAGAGGAGGGTGGCCAGGCCTGCACAGGTCCTGTCTACCCAAGGAGGCCTCTCAGGTGTGGTCAGAAATGCTTAGCAGAGGGCCAGAGAGAGGTGGGACAGGCCTGGGTGTGGATCCCAGCCCCACCACTCACGAAATGGCCCTTATTGAATCCTCTACATTCTCTGGGCCTCCACCTAAGGAGCTTTCGTATTCGTACCACAGTCGGCAGCTGTTAACTATTGGGCCACACAACTCCAGTGTTTCAAATCTACCAGCGGCTCAGAACTGATGGAGAGGGAGCTGGTGGCCTAATGACAAGATGCAGCACTGCAATCCCAGAGGTAGGCGGTTCGAATCCACCAGATGCTCTGCTGGAGAAGGAGGGGCCATCTCCTCCTGTACCAGTCAGATCCGGTTTGATGGTACACACACACAAAAACAATAACCAAAAAAAAGAAAACTGATGGTCAACTCTAGGAATCAGCACCAACTCGACGCAATGAGCCTGGTTTGGGTTTTCAAGACCTTCCTCTACCTACCTGAAGATTAGGAAACACCACATGCATTACCAATGCGTTCATATATACCAAGGCTGGGTCAAGGTGGATGATTAATTATCATTTTGCTGTTATCACTATCACACCAAGTTAACTCCATCTGCTTCTCTCAGGGGACTCAGAAAAGAATGGAATTGTGTTGTCTAAAAAACATGTACTGTGAACCCTAATGTACCTGTGGATGGAAACCGTCTGGAAGCAAGGTGTTCTCTGTTATGTTAATGAGGGAGTTTTGGAGGTGCAGCCCATTGGGAGTGAGTAGTGCTGATAACCCGAAGACAAGCCCATCTCCAGGAGTTCAAATATACAGTAGACAGTCTCCCCCTCAGTGCTATTTTCAGCCTCAGAAACCCAGTGGGTGGTCAGCTGTGAGTTGGAAATACCCAACAGCAATGATTTTTGAGTTTGCAGGTGTTGTGTTAACGAGGCCTTATCAGTGTAAGGTACACTTTAAAACCCAATCACTTGAGATACAGAAAGTGCACACTTGGCACGGGAGCACACAAACACAAGTAAGTTCATGACAGATGCGACTTGGAGATCTCCAAGAAGCCTGCAGGGACTCCTGGCCCTTTCCCTGGACAGAGAGCCTTCATCTAGAGCCAGTGGCCTGAATTAGGGCTTTGTTGTCCCAAGAACAATGAGGAAACAAACTTCTGTTTAGTAAAACTATTCCTTTTGGTCTTTTTAGCTACAACAGACTAGAAAACTAAGAGAGGACTAAGACAGGCTGCAAGGTCATCTCCCAATCTCCCCCACCCTCTAGACTTGCACAGATCCACAGGTAGGCTCCATGACTATATCCTTTAATCAACCAACAGCAGCAATGGTCATGAAATGCAACTGGTGGAACCAGTTTGTGGGACAATCTTGTCACCTGAGAGAACCTAGTTCATGGAGACAACACTCCCCATCCTAGCTGGTGAGTAGCTTTTGGGGTTTTAGCTTGCAAGTGGCCAACGAATGTACAACCACTGGTCACTACTTGTCTGGAGCAAGAGACTGAAGGAAACCCAAGACTCCAAGAAGCAATGAGCTCACAGGATGCATGGTCCCATCTAGCCTGAGTCTAGATGAACTAGATAGTGGAAAGCCATCACTACCAACAGCCCTGACCAGGGAGACATGCAAAATCCTCGATAGAAAGGGAGGAAAATGTGGAACAAAACTTAAATTCCTAAAACCAGACCAGACTTCTTGGACCAATGGAGACTAGAAGACTCCTTGAGACTCACCGATTGTCTTGGTATCAGAACTGTCTCCAAGCTGATTCTCCACGGGGTTCCCGAGGCTGTAAATCGCCAGGGAGGAGACTGTCCACCCCTTGGAACCGCTGGTGGATTCAAACCACCAGAGAAGCCTCTGAGTTAGCAGCACAACTCCTATGGGCTACACTGCCAGAGCTCCTTGGAGACTAGCATCCTAAAATCCCCTTTGAACTTAGAACTGGGGCCATTCTCACCATAGTAACTTTTCATCCAAATAACAGACTGGCTTATAAAATAAACGATACCACCAGTGAGTAATGTTCCATTAAACAGTCGACTATACAAGACAGAATGGTCAACATCTACCCTAAAACTGAGGAGAAAAATACTGAAGGAGTGGGGATAAGAAAAAACAGAATAGAAATAATGAAAACACTGACATAGGTGAAAAATGGTGCCAATGTCATGGAACAACATGAGTAAGAATAGTTAAGTGGGATTCTAATGTGCTGTGTGAATACTGACCTAAAATACAGTGATATGTGAGGGGGAGGGAAAGGGGGAAGACCCTCAACGATTGACCCCTATGGACTGACCCAGTGACTGCAGCAATAGGCCCAGGTGAGTCAGAGATGCTGAGGACGGCACAGGACAGGTCAGGTTCAGATCTGTTGTTCACAGGGTTGCTAAGTCAGACTTGAGTCACCGGCACCTAACCACCACCCCTCTAGGAAGATGAAGAGGGGAGTGAACATGCATCAGCTTTGGCAGGACTGTGAGGCAGGGACTCCCACCGGGGCCTGGTCCCCCAGTCAGGGGAAAACCACATCTGCTTAGTAAGGACCAAGGAAGATGAAGGCGTCATTTTAAGAGCATGCAAAAGGCACTCGTTAGCATACACGACTTGCATTCTGGTGTTGATGCCTCAGACACTGTGAAGATGGTGGAATTCCAAAACTACTACTCATGTATGTTAGAATGAAATAATTAAGTAAATGGATAGCAAATGGCAGGAGCTAGGGTTCTCATTTTTTCAGTGAGAAGTAGGAAGTTTTACACAAGCAAAATGGGAAAGCCAGAATGATTCATGCAGAACTGGAACAGAGTTGGAGCCTCAGTATAAACTCCATGTTTAAGACAGTCACAGGTAAGACAGGTACGGAAACATTATTAACTCAATTCACTGCCATCGAGTTGAAGCCTACACACTTGATGCTCAGCTAGTTTCCAAGATCATAAACTGCATAGAAGGAAATGGGCCATCTTTCTCCTGAGAAACCAACTGCTGGCGAACGGGAACTGCCAGAAGTGCTGCCCTCGGATCAGCAGCGTAACTCTTACACACTGTCCACCAGACCCCCCAGGGTCATTGACGTTTGCTGTTGTTGCCAGGTGCCATCGAACTGAGTATGACTCAAGCAACCTTATGGACAGCCCTGGGCCCTGTTCTATCCTGTGCCGCCCTCATCATCATCTCTGACACACATAAGCCCCTTGCTGCAGTCACCGTGTTAACCATCTCATCGAGGATCTTCCTCTCTTTCGCTGACCCTCTACTGTTCCAAGGCAAAACTTCTCCTCCCAACATGCTCAAAGTATGTGAAACGAAGCTTTGTCATCATTGCCTCCAGGGAGCACTTTGTTTACTGTTGTTGTGTGCCAAAAAGTTGAAACCAACACTTAGCTGACCCTACAGCAGGTTTTCAGAGGCATGGGAGGAGACTGCCCATCCTTCTCCCACAGATCATCTGGTGGATTTGAACCATGTGCCTTCGGGACTATAGCACAGCTTCTTACCACTAGGCCACCAGAGCGCCCTCTGGAGCACTCTAGACATAAGCAAATATACAAGGTTAGGATACATATGCTATAGATAAGGAGACACACTGCACTGGGAAAGCAGGAGTGTGGCATAGGATCAGACAGGGTTCATGTCTATTGTTCACAGACTCACTGTGAGGTGTATGTACTCAACTTGATGGTACTTAACAACAACATAGTGGATTATTCAAGACGGCTTTTCTAGTCATTGTAGGTGTAACCCCCATCATACGGTTGAGTTCTCATCACTGTTGTTGTTGTTGTTATGGTCATTTGTACATAGGGTTGCTATGAGGCAGAGCTGATCTAACAATAACACAGGGATTGGACAGATTGCTAATATTGTAAATAAGATAAATGACACCTTTCGGGGGATTCAAAGGAAACTCACTGCCACTGATTTGGAACTGACTCACAGCTGATCCTCCACTGAAGAAGCTGAAACCAATGGAGACCAGGATGGACTAGGCCTGCTGATCAATGGAACCAAACTCCAGCTAGCGTCTTTAAGCCTCAGCGTACTGGCAGAGCACGGGTGGCACATAATCAGCAGAACTAAAAGAGCTCTGTAATAATTGCCCGAGCAGAGGAAAGGCCAAGGACAAGATGCCAACGGTCAGAGAAAGACCCACCTGCAAGACTGAAAAGAGAATCTCTGGTTGAAGAATCGTATTCTGAGTATCTCCAAAAAAGATAAACAAATGGCTAATCTGCACACAAAGAAAGATGCTTGCTGCCATTCCAAATCCACTGCTTTCATCTTGATTCCAGCTCCCATGGACTTGGTCCATATTGGATGTCAGAGGCTTCATGGGAGAAGATCGTCTTATCTTTCATTCTTGGAGTGGCTGGTGGATTTGAACTGTCTACCTTTTGGTCAGTAGCCCAACACATTACTCACTACACCACAAGAATTCCTTAGTCAGTGTGTTGTAGTTAGGTGCTGTCGAGTCAACTATGACTCATAGCAATCCTATGAACAAAGGATCGAAACCTTGTCCTATCCTGTGCCATCCTCGCGATCTGTCATCCTGATCCCACTGTCATAGTCACACTTTACACGCACAAGGAGGGAAAGGTAAAATAATAAATAATGTTGGTAAGGATGTTGAGAAATCAGAATCCTCAGGCACGCCTGGGGAAATGTAAACCATTCCGCTGCTATGGAAAACAGGTTGGCAGTGTCTCTAAAAGCTAAACATAAAAATACCGTATAAGTCAGCAATACTTTCCCTTGGCCCATACCCAAAAGACCAAGAGCAGAGACTCGGGGATAATTTGTACCCCAAGATTGCCCTCAGCTCTGTTCACAACAGTCAAAGTATGTAAACACCCAGGTGATGAGTAAAGTTGGGTATTCACCTGGCGGCTTGGCAGTTCTGATGCAGTCAGCCCCTTGGTGAGACCAACGTAATGGGATTATTTTCCTGGATGCTCATACATACTGGGATAAGGCTTTTCATCATGCTGGAAAAGGGGAAAGTCAGAGAAAGAGAGGGAAGACCCTCAACAAGATGGACTGACACAGTGGTTGTAACATTGGGCTCAAGCATGATGGAGATCATGAAGGACAAAGTTCAGATCTGTGGTTCACAGGGTGACAACAAGTCGTCAACTCAACAACCACCTGTCAACAACATATATAACTGAAGAACGTCAGTGATGACATCAGCTAGGAGAAGTCAACCAGCGCAAAGGGAGTTTAATCAGATATGTGGTCTACATAGGATATACACGGACCTCTGACAAAGCTGGTTTGCTTTCTCTGGACCCTGCTTGGGGATAGCTGGACTTGAGCCTGTGGCCTGCATCACCCACTGACCTGTGGTTTGTCAGACCCTGAAGCTATGTGAGTCAGCAGAAGCCTCTTTCCTGAGACTCAAGCCATGAGCTTGGGACTTGCCAGCATCTACAAGCACATGGCCCATTTCCTTTCTCATTCTCTCCTGGTTTGCACACTCCAATGGTTTGGCTTCTCTAGAGAACCTAGCATAAGACATCATATGATAAGAAAATATTATCCAGGCACAAATAAAAATGAAGTTCCAATACATATTACAACGCGGATGAACCCTGAGTGAAAGACGTCAGACACAAAAAAGAAAAATTGTCTGATTTCAGTTTTATGAAATATCTGGAACAGCAAATGCACCGAGACAGAGTTTATTGGCAGTGACTCGAAGCAGAGGTGAGGGAGGTAGGCAGTTATTTCTTCAGGAGTGCTGAGTTTCCGTTTGGGATGATGAGAACACTTGGAAATGGACTGTGGCAACAGTTACGACATGGGGAACATAATTAACGTCACTGAAGTGTGCACTAGAAACAGTTAAAGGGCTCCCAGGGTGACTGTTCCAAGGAAGGAGTGCTCCTCTGGTGTCACTGTTCACTTTCTAGGCCTTTCTATCCTGTGGCTGAAAAGCTGAGTCACAGAGGTGACTCCAGATCCAGGTTAGAGTGTCAAAGTGTAACAGAGTCTCAAGGGATCTACCAGCATCTACACAACCACTAAGCCTGGTTTGTCAGGGTGAAGGGTTGTTTTTTTGAGCTTTGCTCCAGATTTTTCTCCCATTCTATCTCAATAAAAACAACAACAAACCAACCAATAAAAAATCACCATCAAACTCATTCCTGTCAAGTGGGGAGCAACCCATAACTGATGCACCAGTGGGTTTTCAGAGATTGTAAATCACACGGAAGGAAACTGCCCATCCTTCTCCCAAGGAGAGGCAGGTGGATTTGAACCCCCAGAAGTTGTGATCTTTGAATTAATGGTGCAACTCCCTATGAAGTATTCCACTAGAGCTCCCGTAGTAGGTAGGAAGGTGGACAGACGGATGGGCGGATGGATGGATGGACGGACGGAAGGAGAATGAGAGAGAGATATTGTTGTTGTTACTATGTGCCATTGAGTCAGAACCAACTCATAGCTGGTCCTCTATCTGGTTTTCAGAGACCAAACTGTATGGGAGGAGACTACCCCTCTTTCTCCTGCAACCTGGTGGATTTGAGCCGTGTGCCTTTGGGTTAGTTGTGCAGCTTTTTTACCACTAGGCCACCAGAACTCCCTATGATCTGACTACCTTACATGATCTTACATCTTACGTGATCTATGTATCTATTTGCATCTTGTTTGTCATAGTTGACTTATAGCACCTGACAATAACATCAGAGTGATACATGTATAGTCTTGTTCATAGTGTCTATATGAGTTACAATTGACTTGTGGTACCTAACAAAAACAACAACAGTGTGAATTCTAACAATCCAGTCCTGAAAGCAAGTACCAGGGCAGATCATCCTGGGATAAGAAGCGGTCAGTGGAAGGCCACGTAAGGTGCAATGGACATTTCTCAAAAAGTTACAAACAGAAATATCATTTGACCCAGCAAGTCCACTACTGGGAATATACCCCAAAGAGAACATAACTGCCATCCAAACAGATATACGCACACCCAAGTTTATTGCAGCTTTGTTCACAATAGCAGGGAGTTGGATACAACCCAGGTGCCCATCAACAAACGAATGGATAGAGAAGCTATGGTATATTCACACAATGGAATACTATGCTGCATTGAAAAACAATGAACTTATGAAATATTATTCAAAATGGGTGACCCTGGAGGACATTATGCTGAGTGAAGTATTTCAGTCACAAAAAGACAAATACTGAATAGTGCCACTGTTGTAGAATGAGGCTGACATCAGGGTGGGGGTAAGACTGAGAAAAACTGGATAAATTATGTATACTGCATTGAAACAGATGAGGGAGAGAACAGTTTACACGTTGCCGCACACTTTTAATTGACAACTGTGCTTAGAAACACATTTTTTTACCGTCATTTGCAGCAACATGTTAAAAGTGTTATATGCTAGGGTATTATGGTTATCACAAGAGTCCAGAATGAAGGTTACACAGTGGAGTGTACTTGAGGCGGGGAGATTGTATACCCATGAAGAAATTTTTCTTTCACTTTTCAAAGAGAAGAGCGAACTGAGAAAAGTGCGACAATGAAGGAATGGAAATCCAAAATCTCTGTAAATGTTCATTAAAATTAATAAAATAAAATTTTAAAAAATGCAATGGACAGTCCACCTACACTGACAATCTAGGACGGGGCCCCTGGCATCTTCCTGTTGGCCCACTGTGGTGTGTTCTCCTCTCTGAACTAAACTGCCTGCAGTTTCCTGGGCTCCGTCCACTCCCCCTGTGGTCCAGCAGAGCAGATGAAGGGAGCAGGCCCAAGCACCTGAGCCTCTCAGGCGGCAGCAACATCCCGGAGCAGAATCAGACTTTGAGCTCTGTTGATTTCCTAACTCAGGAAGGGAAAAGCAATCTGGGTAAGAGGTAGGTGGAACAGAGCACGAGCTCACGGACGTTGGAAATGGCCAGTGTCATAGTCAAACTGCCATGTGAACCTTTATGAGCCTCCTCTAAGAGGGGCAGAGGGAGGGCCCCAAAGTTGTGTAAGGACAGGTCACCGCAGGAACTTGTCTTCTACTACTGAGGAAGTGGGCACAGCCTCTGAGCCGGGACAAGGGGGACCAGAGGGGCCTGGTTAGGGCCAGCTTGGTCAGGGCCGCTCCCAGGCTGGCCCATCCCCTGCCCTCTGCCTCCTTCCCCGCTGCTTCTCCAAGTCCCACAAGGCAGCAGAGACGGAGCCTATTTAAAACAGCCTCCAGAAGGTAATTAAAGTGAGCCTGAAGGGGATCCTTCTGTAAGGCACAAGACTATTCCACAAAACAAAAAAGGCTTCCTAATTTATCAGTTGGGCCAATTGCAATTAACTTGGTTGTCATGGTGACTGCCAGGTAATATGCACATATGTCAGTCTCTGTGGGGTGAAGGTAGCCCCCAGTTTTACATGTGTCTGAGGCGAGGAGACCCTCCCCAGGGCTGCAGTGGAGCACAGCGTGGCAGCCACGTCTCCATCTCTGGGAATGGCTCCTTCTCCCTGTGACGAGGACACTCTGCAGCCAACCCTGGGGTCAGCCACATGCTGGCCCTGGGATCTGGGGCAACTGATGCAATTTCTCTGCGTTTCTGCTTCCTTGTTTGTAGTATATTTTGTTGTGAGGTTTAACTGAGTTGACTACGACTCACAGAGACCCTATGGTCAGCAGGTGGGAAGGTGGTTCTATCCTGCGCCATCTCACCCTCTCCACTGTGTAATGTAAAGATATGAAGCCCTTGGTGATACCGCAGGTGCCTTCTCACACCTCTGTCGTAAAGCGAATGTCACACTCACGTGAGTCACACAAACTCTTCACTTTCCCAGAGCACATGAAAGTTAATGTTTACACTATACTGCAGTTTATTAACAGCGCAGTATGCCTATACTACCTTGAAGGGTTCTGTGAAGGTTAAAGAAGATTCATTCATTCAGCAAATATTTCGTGAGCACCTACTATTATATGCAGAGGACTGCTCTCAGCAGTGACCAAAACAGACAAAAAGCACTACTTTTGTGGAACTTATATCCTAGTGGAGGTAGGCTGATAAGAAGCCATAAAAATAATAACCAGGTTCAAGGAGGTTTCTGAACCTGAAGGTGCTATTATGGCTTCTGGTGGGGTCGGCGTGAGCACTTCAGGATCGACAAATGAAACTCCTGAAATCCCAGACAACATAGGAGACTGGCTTCGAGGCGTCTACCGCTTTGCCACCAATAGGAATGATTTTCGGAGGAATTTGATCCTCAATTTGGGACTTTTTGCTGCAGGAGTTTGGCTGGCCAGAAATTTGAGTGACACTGACCTAATGGCACCCCAACCATCAGGAGTGTAAATATGAAGACACATGGACCCCCTGTGCTGTACAGGAACCTTCCAAAAACAGCTTCTGTTTCTGTGAAATACACAAGACTTGCCCTGATGGCGACTCAAGTTTGATTCGGATGGGCACTTCCCTTCCCAGTTTTCTTCTCGTCATTGTGTCTGCTCAGAACCATATTCTCTGCTTCCCATTATTCTGTAAAGTTGTGTATATAGTTTCTCAGTTTCTGCATGGGGTGATCTTTGCTGTTGTCTTGAGGAATAACAATATTTTATAAATATTTGAAATAAAGAATGTACACAAGGAAAAAAAATAACAACCAGTAAATAACTAATATGGATTACGCCAAAAGATCAAACAAATCTGTCTTTGACGAAGTGAAACCAGGGTGCGTCTTAGAGGCAAGGATGGGAGACTTTGGGCATGTTGTCAGGAGGGGTCAGTCTTTGGAAAGGGACATCATGCTGGGAAACATAGAGGGTCAGAGCTCTACTTTATTAGGGAGCTCTGGTGGCCTAGGGGGTAAGCAATTGCGCTGCCAACTCAAGGCTATATGGTTCAAATCCACCAGCTGCTCCACAGGAGAAAGATGGGAAATCCTTCTTGCCATTTACAACCTCTGAAAACCCATTTGCGGCTCAGCTCTGTGTCAGATCCAACTTGACAGCAATGAGTCTGAGTTTGACAGTGAGAGGACACATTTCTGTTTGTTAAAGTCATCCACTAACGTCATTCTATTAGAGCATCACTAGCTAACTGAGAGCACATCCTTCAAAGCAGAGTACAGTCCCTACAACCAAGAATTATCCCTCTTCACACTCCAACCATGCCAACGTTGACAAATCTCAGACTTGAAGAAGTGATGTAATGTGCGTTTTCACCCTGCATTTTGGCTGCTACAGTCACTGGACTGTACAGAGGAGGGGACAGGTGAAGGGGGCCACCATCCAGAAGGCCCCAGCAATGACCCAGACCAGCCATGTGTCTACAGCACCCAGCACGCACACAACCCTGACACGTCACACATGGTCCGGCTGGTACTCATCACTTATCTGTCCTGTGCTGACAGTAAGCAGGCCAGGGTGTCAAGGTGAACCCCCGAGGCAAGGGCCAGACAAGTCTCCCCTTCAGACAGACTCAGACAAGCCTGCTGACCAGCAGTGTCACTAGACTTGCTGTCACCGCCAGCTGTAACTAAGAATGTCAGTTTCCCTCATGGACTTGCTCCCACACCAGACCACATGGAATCACTAATGAAGTTTACTATCAAGTTTAATCTTAGAATAATCGAGCTGTAAATTATTTAAACCGATTTTGGACATGCTGTTAGGAGATGCTATTTATTATATGGAAAGGGACATCATACTTGAAAAAGTGGAGCATTGACTAAAGGAAGGAAGATCTTCTATGAGATGGACTGACAGTCCACAGACAGACTGCAGCAATGCAGTCGAGTGTGTCAGAGATGAGGACGGCACAGGACAGGACAGGGCTCAGATCTGTTGTTCACAGGGTCGCTATAAGTCATACTCAACCTGACAGCACTTCACAACAACAACAAATTACTTAAATCTTTCTTCAGTTATAGGCACACTAACAGTACAGGCAGCTGTATTTGGGGCGCTGCCAAGGCCTGCTGCTGACCAGCTTTGGTGGCGTGGGCAGTCGCGTGGGCAGCTGGCTCTGGGACTCCACGGAGGCCTGCTACATTAGAACATTATTAATTATATTATCAGTAACTGAGCAAAGCCCTTTTTTTTTTCCAAATTGTTCTTCTTTTTAACTGCTACTTTATTTTTCAAGAAGTTACTGATACAGATTCATAATTATGAATTCCCATAATACTGTAACTAAAACATGAGAAAATTTGACAAAATCAGCAACTATAAAAACACCAATGACAGTGGCACTTACAGTGCGTGCAGGCAGAGGTGGAGACAGAACCACACGCCTTGAAGCATCACTGTAACTGGGCACTAACAGCAGCTCTGATCAGAGCACCTTTGTTTTTGGGTGTTTTTTTAAATTTTTTATAACACTGAATATATTCACATACTATAAAAAAATCACTCATTTAAATATACATCTGATGATTTAGGGTACATTCACAAGAGTTGTACAACCATTACCACAGTAAATTGTAGAATTTCTTCACTCACTCACTCGCTCACTAATGTGGAGCTTGCCCCAACCCACAGTAACCCTCTGCTGGCTTGCCAAGCCTGTAAATCTTAATGGAATTAAACTATCTAGCTTTGTTCTTTCTTTTAGACTTTAATGAAAGTTTATAAAGAACTTGGATTTCCATTCATTCACTGTTACATTTTCCTTCCTGTTCCCCCGCCCCCTCAGTTTGCTTTTTTCGTTGGGATATATGCTCACCCATGTCTATTGCAGCTTTGTTCACAATAGCTAAGAGTTGGAAACAACCCAAGCGCCCATCAACAAACGAATGGATAGAGAAGCTCTGGTATATTCACACAATGCACACTATGCAGCACTGAAAAACAAGGAACTCATGAAATATTATACAAAATGGGTGACAATGAGGACATTATGCTGAGTGGAATATCTCGGTCATAAAAAGCCAAATACTGCGTAGTGCCACTGTTACAGAGCACCTTTTTAACGCTGTGTGCTGCTGGGCTGGAACCGACTCATAGCTGAACTTCCAGTGGATTTTCAGAGGCTGTATATTTCATGGGAGGAGATTATTCATATTTCTCTCATGGAAAAGCTGGTGGATCCAAACCACTTGCCTTTGGGTTGGCAGTACAGTTCCTTACCACTAGGCTGACAGAACTCCCTGGAGCACATGAGAAGATTCAAAAAGTAAACCAGCACAAAATTTTAGACTTCTGGTATAAAATAAATCCCTTCAGGATTTATTAAAAAAAAAAAATCAGGTTTTTTTTGGGGTTTTTTTGTTATTGTTATTTTTTGTTATTTGTATTTTTTGTTATTTGTTACTGTTGTTGCTACAGGGATTTTTAAAAATAATACTAAATTTCTGCTGAAACAGTATAATAAAAATTTACAGACTTTTATTCTGGTGTGACCCTTTCTGCCAGTGCCCTCCCCCCAGACCCACCCCAAGCGAGGTCACTGTGGCTGACACCCACAGGAGGATTGGAGAGAGAGAATTTGTGTGCATCAGGCATTTTCTCTGCTGTTTTCCACAAAAAAAAAGAAAAAGAAACATATCTGACCTTGTTCTCTCCCTGCCCAGGGAAGGAGATCTCTCTGACATACAGTCACCTCCCTACCCTGGCAGGTCACTGGCAGAGCCATTCAGTGAGCTACCTCTGGGCAGCTACCTTGCTAGCCAGGTGCAGGAATACAGCCAACAGGGTGGGCTGGTCCCCCACTTCTGGGGTGTTTGATTGATAGTGAACCAGGGCTGCCACTCAGAAGTCTCTTCCGGGCTTAAGAAGCTGCTGAGTTGCTGTCCTTAGCAGTGCACGCCCCTCCCCAACCCCTAGCACCCGCAGTCTGCTCCACCACAGCCCTTGGGACACGCCATTCCCTTGTTCAAGGGCATTGAGCAGCTTCCTGTGACCTCAGGCAGCATATCCAGCACCACATCACTCCCTGGTTCCAAGGCCTGTGAATTTCCAACTTCCTCTCTCTAATCTGCTGCCTCTCCCTCTCACTTTCTCCAGCACTTTACTTCACTCAATTTCTCAGGGTTTGTCTGTGAGTCGCAGGGCCCATTCCCTACCCACCTCCTGCCTCATGTCTCTGCATTTCACACGAGCCCACGTGCACCCTCTCTGCAAGGGCCCTTCCCCATCACTGGCATTCCAGGGTTCTCTCACTCCTGCACCCCATCTACCTTAGTTTTAGCTCCACACCTGTAGCTTAGCTACTTGTCTGCCCTCTAAACATTGGCTCCTGAGCCCAGGAGGCCTCCTTGCCTGGCCTGTGAGCTGGCCCCAGGGGGTTGACCCACAGCTCACTCAGATCTGTCCCATCATATGCTCAAGGTTAGGGTCTGTGCCAGGAAGTGGCCTTGAATAACTGGAGCTGCTGTTGTTATGTGCCATCGAATCGACTCTGACTCATGGAGACCCCGTGTACCACAGATCTGAACCCTACTCTACCCTGAGCCAATTTCACTGTCTCTGATGCCCCTACCCCCATTACCCCAGTCACTGAGTCAATCCATCTTATCCAGGGTCTTCCTTTTGTGTACTGTTCCTCTAACACTTCCAACCATGATGTCCCTCTGATCCAGACCACGGCCTTTGCAATTACTTGTTATACATATAAGAGCTGGACAATGACTAAAGATGATAGAATTAATGCCTTTGAGCTGTGGTGCTAGAGAAGAGCACTGAGCCATGGACTGAAAAGAGAACAAACAAGTCTGTCCGCGAGAGGGTAAAACCAGGTTGCTCCTTGGAGGCAAAGATTCTGAAGCTCCATCTGACAAATTTTGGGCATACTGCAAGGAGGGAACCAGTCTTTGGAGAGGGCCTGGAGCTGCAGGCCTTCACAAATGCCAAGTCTGCTGACCAGCCCACACAACACTTCCTCATTTCCGCTTCCGGCCCTTTGTGCATTTCATCCATTCCCTCTGCAGGCTACCATCTTCCCTTCCAAACCCACCTCCAGACGGTAGGGGGAGGTGGGCAAGGGGATCTAACAGGCACAGGTTCAGATCAGTGTGACTACAACTGGTTGGTCTTGGTTTTGCTTTGCTTTCCTCACCCTTGCCAAGTCATTCCACCAAAGTCTTGGCACGTAGACGTTCACAAACAAGGGTCAACGTCCAGAACCCAGGAGGCTGGGCCAGTGCTCACAAGTCCTGCTTTCTGCTGTGCTTGGTCAAACTGGAAGCTACTAGGCTTCACACAGTAAATTTATCTTCAGAAATTCTACTTTATTTTTGTACTCGGGACTTTTTATTCATCTGTTTATCAATCTTTTAACACATTCATCATCTTAGGGTAAGATACCAGCCACCCACCGAGGGAAGACCAACCAAAGCCAGTGGGTGCAAACAAGCTATCAGTAGTTTGTGTTTGTCCGCTGGGAAGAGGTCAGAATGAGTCACATGACTCCCCGGAAGGAAACAGCACTTGAGTGGGTTATCTAGCCTGGCCCCCAACATCAGGACCCACCACAGACTTCTAACCTGTTGTTGTTAGGCGCCGTCAAGTTGAATACAATTCACAGCGACCCTATGAATAACAGATCTGAACCCTGTCCTACTGTGTGCCATCTCACACTTTCTGATACACTAGAGCTCACGGCAGCATTCATTGTGTCAATCCATCTGGTTGAGGCCTTTCTCTCCTTAGCCACCCCTCTGCCTTTCTGAGCATGGTGTCCGTCTCCACGGAAGAGCCCTTCCTAGCAACATGCCTGATATATGAGAAGCAGCTTTATCATGTTAGCCCCGAAAAAGCACTCTGGCTGCACTTTCTCTCTAAGACATATCTCTTTGTTCTTTTGAAGTCCATGTGAAGTTCACACTCTTCTCCAACACCTCAGCTCAAAGGCATTAATTCTTCTTCCGTCATCCTGATTCGTTGTCCAGCTCTCAGATGCATAGCAAGTGACTGGAAAGACCATGGCCTGAATTAGATACACCTTAGTCCTCAAACTGACATCATTACTCCTCAATAATTTGGAGAGGTCCCTGACTGCAGACTTCCCCAATAAAATACATCTGATTTCCTGACTGCAGTACCAATGGTGTTGACTGTGCATTCAAGTAAGATGAAGCTGTTGACAGCTTTATAATGATGCTGCCTACAGGTCCAGTGGTAAGAATTTTAGTTTCTTGCATTGAGACTTATACGCATGCAAAAAGGACCCAAGGGCAGGTGTTCCCAGCACATCTCTCAGTGCCCAGTCCTCAGGGAGGCTGGTCCTCACTTTCTTCAGCACAGCAAGCTCCCTGCCTGGACTGTTCCCACCCACAGCCTTTTCCTCTTCCTCCTCAGCTTTCAGGTGAGAAATCTTTGCCTTCAGGTAGTCTGCTCAGGGCTATTGGCTCTCTCTGAGGCCCTCGCACAACAACTGTGCATTTCCACTCTGGTTTCTGGGAGTTCATGGAGCAAGAAGGGAGCTCTAGTGGCCTAATAGTAAGAAGTTGTGCTGCAATCCCAAAGGCAATTAGAATTGACCAGCTGCTCGGTGGGAGAAAGATGGACTATCTCCTCCCATGTGATTTATTGCCTCTGACCTGCTGGAGAGTCACTGGTAAACAACAGCAATGGAGCAAGGAATCCTCCTTGTCCTCTCTCCAGACCTTTCACAAGGCTGGCCCGGAGGTCTCTGTGAATACACTGAGGAGAGTGGAACTGAGGACGGCTTCCTTGTGAAACCTCGTGTCCTTGGAAAAGCCAGTCTGGCACCACAGATCTAAATCACAGGCCTGCAAGATTTAACCTGTTCTCATGCCCAAGACTGTCAGAAGATGGCAGAGGTATCACTGAACAGAGGAGAAGATAACAGCGTGGGGGGGCTGGGGCCACACAGACACACGCTTTGGGTAGAACATTAGCAATTGATCCAGCAGAGAAGATAAAACCAAAAGACAAACTCCATGCCATCCTGTTGACTCCAGCTCACAGAACCCCTGCAAGACGGGGCGGGCTGCCCCAGGACCTCGAAGGCTGGGGGCTTTACAAAAGCTGACTCCACCCTTTCCCCCCACTCCCCCAGGAGTGGCTGATGGGTTTTAAGCATCAGCCTTCAATTGGCATCCAAGCACTTTAACACTAGGACTCCGTAGAAAGGACAGAGACCCTTCCTAAACACTTGCCGGAGCTCTGCTATTAACACCAAAGTGGCCCCTCTCTGACGATCTGAATCCACCAGAGATCTGGGAGAAAGATGGACAGTTTCCTTGCATGTGCTTTATGACCTCTATTTGAGTTTTCCTCTTCAATACCAACAGGCGGACTGACTTAATGAGGAGTTAGTCAATCCATCATCTCCCAAGATCCCAGAAAACTCAGGACTTAGAGAAACCAGGAGCTACAGAAATCTAGGTTCATTTTAGGGGCAAACACACAGGGTTGGTTAAAAAACCTGTATGCAAACATGGGCCCTTCAGCTCTTCCCTGCACAGCAGACTGACCACCACCCTCACCTATGTCCCTGGCCCCAAAGCAGCAGGTTTATCACCTACTAAAGAAACAGAATCCAAGTGAGTCCAGATGTGGGTCCCTGGGTTCAGTGAAGATGGAGGTAACTAGAGCGTGGTGTTGTTGTTAGGTGCCATCGAGTCAACTACGACTTACAGGCATCTTACAAACAATCGATCTGAACTCTGCCCTGTCCTGCACCATCCTCATCATCTCAGAGGTGCTCAAAGCCACTGGTACAGTCACCATGTTCATCTATCTTGTCTAATAAAGAAGCGCTCTGACACGCCCCCTTCCCCCCCGCCCCCCAGACTTCTCCAGCACGTTGCCTCTTCTCCAAGGACTGGACCTTCCAGACAACACGCTCCAAGAATATGGAACCAAGTGTCTCCATCCTGGTCTCCAAGGAGCACTCTGGTTGTAATTCCTCTAAAACAGACTTTTTTCTTCTCTTCTTGGCAGTCCACGGGATAGTCAGTGTGCAAAAGATCATATTAAGAAGTAGCAGAGTAAGTGGATGAAAAGCAAAATGAAACAAAAAAAAATCAGCTCAAAGTCACTGCCTCTGGCAAGTAGGAATTGGGGCAGAAATGAGAAAATACTGGTATTTTTGTCTTCCAAGTGTTTTAGTACTATTCAATACAGGTGTTTGGGGACTATGCGACTTTTAAAACTAACTACACACCTGTATTAATTAGAAAAAATGCAAATTCATTTTAACAAAAACCTTAAAAAGTTTATGAACAAAAAGAAACACTTTCCACATTAACCAGTGGTTTCGTTACTTGGGACATAAACATCTCCATTATAGCTAATTCCAGGCTCCCCCAGCGAAGTCGCTGGATTCAGAGTGGGGGAGGGACGTGTGTGACCAGCTCTTGGAAGCCCACATGGATTCCAGCACACAAAAGCCCTGGGCCTCTCCAGTCTTACCAGCTACCATGTCTTCCACCAGACTTGGGCTCAGAAGATATCTGAATGTCCCTTCCAAAGACCCAGAAGTCTGTAGTGGTCGAAGCACCTTCCCAGGGTAGAGGCTGCCTGACTACAGAGAGGGGACTGGAAATTTGCCATCTCCCTGCCCTCCAACCTGCCGGCACTCCCACCTCAGAAGTACCTGCTCATTGGTGACCCCGGGGCGCAGGGTGCCATGTTTGTAGTCCTCCAGCAACTGCACAGCCTCTCGGAGACGTCTCTGTGGGAAGAGAACGGACAGTGAGGCATGGGTCAATCCACGGCTTCTTTCTTTAGTACAACGGCATTCAGCTCCATCAGCGTCGCCGTGTGGCAGGGGGCACACACGGAACAACAAGGGATCCCACCTGCATGTCCTCCACGGGGAAATGCCTAAACAGCAGTGGCCTGGGAGCACTATGGAACATTCTCTGGCTGGTGAAGAGTTAGGTCTACACAGGATTTCACGGCCATCTCTCTAAGACGTGGATGGAGAAAGCAAATTGCTGAGCAGTAGGGTGCCTTTCATCACACCAAACGAACAAAACCCACACACATATATAAATAATATTTTGGATGAGAATACCCAAGTATGGAAATACATCAAAACGGCCCTGGAAAGGGACCCATCAAGCTGGGAACAGGTGTTACCTCAGAAAGGGATAAAGGAGTCCAGAATTGTCAGGAGAAACTGTAATCTTAATTATAATGTTGAAAGTTTTTTATAATGAGAACATATTTCTGTAATACTTATATCCAAGGATGCCTCATTCTATTACACTTTGCTTTATTGTTCTTCACAGATGCTGTGTTTCCACAAATTGAAAATTCATAGCAACACTGAGGCAAGCAAGTCCACCAGTACCTCTTTTCCAACAGCAATGGACTCATTTTAGGCCTCTGCGCCTCATTTTGGTAATTCTAAAAACAGTCAAAACTGTTTCACGCTGCTATTACATACTTCTTGACTACGCTACAGTGTAAACATAACTTTTATATGTGCTGTTATTGTTGTTAGGTACCTCAAGTCAGCTCCAACTCATAGTGAGCTGAACAACAGATCTGAACCTGGCCTCTCCTGCACCATCGTCACAGCCTCCGAAATGCACAAGCCCACTGCTTCAGTCACTGTGCCAATCCCATGTTGAGGGCCCTCCTCTCTTTCTCTGCCCCTCCACCTTTCCCGGCACAGTATCTCTGTCCAAGGACTGGCCTCTCCTGACAACATATCCAGAGGAGGTGACATGAAGTTTCAGCATCTTTGTCTCTAAGAAGCACCCTGTTTGCACTTCTTCCAAGAGAGACTTGCTTGTTCTTTTGGCCGTTCATGGAGTATTCAGTGCTCTCTTCCAACACCACAACTCAAAGCCATCAATTCTTCTGTCACCTTTATTTACGACCTAACTTTCAGATGCATAAGCAGCAACAGAAAATACCATTGTGTGGTTCAAGTGTACCTTAGTCTTTAAACTGACATCATTGCTCCTCAGTACTTTGGAGAGGTCCCCAACAGCTGAGTTCCCCAGTACAATGTGCCTTTTGATCTCTTGATTATTGTTATTATGGATGTTGCCTGTGGATTCAAGTAAAATGAAATTGTAGACAACTTAAATCTTTTCTCCATCTATCATGGTGTTGACTATTGGTCCAGAAGAGAGGATTTCTGTTTTCTTAATGTTGAGATGTTATCCATATTGGAGGCTATACTGAGAAACAAAAAATTCATGTGACTCACTTTATTGCAGTTGGCTGGAACCAAGCCTATGCTATCTCCAAGGTATGCCTGTAACAACTCTTAAATATTTTATAAACCCTAGTAGAGATTTACACATTAAGATACATATGGCTGTGGTAACTGATGGTGAAGGTAGGGGTTGGAAGCTCAAAGAATTGGGTGATTTTTCAATCTTTAAAAATAAAGACACAGCAAGAGTGGTAGAAGACAGCCTGCGTTGGCCAGAAGACGTGAGTAAAGATGTTCACAGTAGCACTTAAATAATAACCCCAAAGTGGAAATAAATCAAATGCCAATCAATAGAAGAACAGATAAGCAGAAAACAGTGTGCCCACATAATGGAATACTGCGAAGTAGTTTAAAAAACAAACTACAAATGCAGTCAGCAACCTGAACAACTCTTACAGATATACAAAGTGGATTGGATTTCCAAAGGTCAGCTCGAAACCTCCTGCCCCCTTGTTCTTAGGACCTCACCAACTCCCACCCAGAGGGGAGTCTAGGACCCCTCCCCTTGATCCTGGCAGGCCTTGTGACTACTGCAAAGCTTGTACACAGAGTCACCTGAGACACAATACAATTTATCTCTGTCTACCTGCAACAATTGAGGAAAGAGTCAGGAATGGAGGAGGATGCCTGATCAGAATGGTTATCTCCTATACCCTAAAAGACCGGAAGCAGTACCCAGGTCAGCATCCATCCTCCAGTCCCACGTACAGCACTGACCTGGTCTGCCCAGGGTGGCTGACAGGAGAACGGCTGGCAGTCAAGGGCTCAGGCAAAGGTCACCAGAATTCTGAGAAGTACTGACCTCACTGCAGGTGGATGTATGAACACCAATCCTTAGAGTTCATAAAGTTCCTTCTCAGAATCTTGTCTCCAAAGTAGACAGAGCACTGAGGGAGTGGGGTGCCCCCGATTATATAAGTAATCCTTGCCGTCTAGGGGAGAAACTCAAACTCATAGATGTCGAGCTGGGAATGAGTCAGAGATGGCTTTCCAGTGGCTTCTCAGAGGCTGTAAATTGCACAGGAGACTGTCCATCTTTCTCTCATGGGGCTGCTGGTAGATTCGATCCACCAGAGAGGCAGAGCCTTCAGGTCAGCAGCACAACTCCTTATGAGCTACACTGTATTTATTTTTTATGTTGTTAAATGCTATCGAGTCAGAACCAACCCATAGCTGACCCTCCAATGGGTTTTCAGAGGCTGGAAGTCACAAGGGAGGAGGTTGCCTATCTTTCTTCCACTGAGAAGGTTCGATTTGTGTGCCTTTATATATATTTAGAAAGGCATAAAATACCATTTTCAATCATCTGTGTTCATACAACTAAGATAACAATGGCACAAGTATGGACAGTTTCCCTTGTGGACTTAATAACACATTTGCTTTTGAACAAAACCAGGATCATGTGGATTGTTTTCACTTACTTACGGTCCTTAAGCGCTTGCTGCATAAGGTCAAGGAATGTAGCCTTCAATACGGATTGAAGTTCAGTATCAAGAAAACAAATATTCTCACCACTGGGCCAACTGGGAGCACTGTGATGTAGGGTGAAGAGATTGAGATTGTAAACAGCTTTAGTTTGCTTGACTCCACAATCAACAGTCTTGGCACCAGCATCCAGGAAATTAAAAGATGTACCAAGAAATCTGGAGAACAACCACCTGGCCAACTGACTGGAAGAGATCTATATTTGTTCCCATTCCAAAGAAGGGTGACCCAACTGAGTGTGGAAACTACAGAATAATAGCACTGATTTCACATGCAAGCAAGATTCTACTGAAGATTATCCAAAAACGACTGGAACAGTATATCAGCAGAGAAATGCCAGAAGTCCAGGCTGGGTTTAGAAGGGGTCGTGATACTAGGGATATTGTAGCCAATGTTAGATGGATCTTAGCTGAAAGCAAAGAATACCAGAAGAATGTCTATCTGTGTTTCATTGATTGTGCAAAGGCATTTGACTGCGTGGATCATAACAAATTGTGGCTGACTCTGAGAAGAATGGGAATCCCAGAACATTTAATTGTGCTAATGCAAAACCTATACTTGGACCAAGAGGC
>NW_006399761.1:3616705-3675135 GCF_000299155.1 Elephantulus edwardii
GGTAATGGAGGTAGGTGTGTCAGAGACAGTGATATTGGCACAGGATAGAGCAGAGTTTAGGGTGGTTGCACACAGGGTCTCTATGAGTCGCAGGCAACTCAATGGCGCATAACAACAACAGCATGGTTAGATAGTAGGAGGGAGGCAGTCTAGTCCATGAACCCACAGTTTAATCAAACACTTGCTTTGCCCACTCCTCATCCTCACACCCAATATCCTCAGATTCTCCCAGTAAAGCAGCAAGCAAAATCCACAGAGCTGCTGCTTCCGCTGCCCCAGCTCCACAGGCCCACACAATGGACGCTCCACTTCCCAACGCTGAGTGGTGAAAGGGCCCGTGTTCTCATTCGTCCCCTGACTCTAGGGATTCTCCTGAGTTCCTATAACAACCTGGCTAGGCTCCATCTCAGGCGACATGGGCATCAAAGGAAGCCTTCTTGCCAAAAGAATAAGCCCCTGGGGGCCCTACACTTGGCAGGATGTAAGGGCAGAGGAGAGGGAGACTTAACGTTCCTGAGGATGAGCCTCAAAATCCAGGACCAAGGGAGCCGGGACAGGCTCTGTGCCCTTCAGAAAAACAAACCAAAAGACAGTGTGTGGAGGCAATCCAAGTCACAACATCCCCAGGTGCTACGAAGCAGAATTGTTCTTCAGGTTTTCTTGGCTGGACGCTTTCTGGAAGCCCAACACCAGGTTTAATCTCCCTTGGAGCCTTCCAGTGGGTTCAAACTGACAACTTTTCTGGTAGTAGTCAAGCCTGAACTGCTGTGCCACCCAGGGCCCCAAAGACTGTCACCAGAGCCCCTACTGTTCCCACTGTCAGGGGCTGACACCCAAGTCCCCAAGCCACCAGTCATGAGGGGCCCTTGGGGCTGGCTGTTCTGGGGGCTAGTTGATGCCCTCCTTTCACCCTGCTGTACTGTGAGGTTGGAAGAAAGGCCTGGGCCCTGCCAGGGTGGGGACCGTGGGGAGAATGGGGGTGGGGTGGAGGAACTCTGCAGGGAGTCCTTTCAACTGGGAACAAGCGGGCAGCAGTGTCCTTGAATGCAAAGGACTTGGAGGGGCCCCCCTTTGCCCTGGGGGGTTCACAGACAACGCTGAGGCCCCACCGAGAATCACTTCTAGTCTGGTCCCTCAGAAACACACACCACGGGGAGAATCACTTCTAGTCTGGTCCCTCAGAAACACACACCACGGGGAGAAGTCTTCTGTGGTAGAGGGACTGAGCAGCGATGCTGCCTTCCAGGCCCGTCACAAGTCCCTGTGCGGGATGGGTAGGAAGCAGAGGTCAGCACTGTGGTGGAAGAACGGTGGCCAGAGAAAACAGGACATTGGGATGGCCGAGAGAGGACAGAGGGACACAGGAATGAAAGCACGGAAAGAAAAAAACAGACAAAGAGACATCCAAAGTGAAAATGAATCTTTCTCTTCAGGTGTGGGAGGGGCACCCCTGCCCTTTCCCAAACTGTGTGCAAATTGGTACTCTCTCCATCTGGAGATGTCCCAACGACATAGTCCATGGCACTTATTCCCATCAGATCCACAATATTAACCATGTGATGGTCACGGTGATGCCACGTGAGATGAGACTGAGAAGAAGGAAAAGACCATAAACCCTCGGGTGGGTTCCAACCCATAACCACCTCTGCTGGGTTTCTGAGGCTGTAAATCTTCACCAGAGCAGCCTGTCCATCTTCCCATGGAGCAGCCAGTAGATTCAAACTGCTGACCTTTTAGTTAGCAGCCCGATTTGTTGTGCACTCTCTGATTCCACACTCGCACCTCCAGGCAAGATGAGGCACCTGGCCACTGGGTCCCGCCTGGGGGCTGTCATCTCTCGCTCCAGCCATTCTGTTCCCCCTGTGACACCCTCCTTCCCCCAGTGTCTCTCACCCTCTCTAGATCCCGACTCCTGACTCTCAACATCAATAGAATTAATTACTTGTTCTACCTTAAAACACACCCAAAATTGTTCTAGGTCACCACACCAGTACTAATACGCATGGAGTTGTTACTATTAACACTCTTCTAGGTCACTTTCTGTGGGCTTCAGCATGAAAAATCTGCCATCCATTCAGTCCCTTAAATAATTAGTGAATTCAGAAGAACAAATTCCTTTTATCTGCAGTCCGTAATTAGAAGTAATTTGCCCATACATCTTCAACAAATTGGTTTTCAACAAGGATGCCAAGTCCATCAACAGAGAGAACGATGCCTTCTACAAATGGTGCTGGGAAAACTGTACCTCAGCATACAGAAGACCAGCACTGGTTCGTGATCTCAAAGCTTCCTCTACAATGAGGGCAGTCCAAATGGCCTGGTACTGATGTTAACACAGGCACATCGACCAATGAAACAGAAGTGAGAAATCAGAGGTGAATCCACCCACCTTGCTGGTGGTGATGTTATATACTGTCACGACAAAAACAACTCACAGCTGGCCCTCCAGCAGGTTCTCAGAGGCTGTAAACTGCAAGGGAAGAGACTGCCCATCTTTCTTTTCTGAAGCAGCTAGTGGATTTGAACCATGTGCCTTTGTGTCGACAGCGCAACTCCTTACCCACTGCTGTCGTTAGGTGCCATTGAATTGAGCTTGACCCTTAGCAATCCTACGAACAACAGACCTTAACTCTATCCTATTCTGTGCCACCCTCATCATCTCTGGCACACTGGAGCCCACTGCTGCAGTCACTGTGTCAATCTGTCTCACTGGACGGTCTTCCTCTCTTTTGCTGACCCTCTTCCTTTTCAAGCATAATCTCCCTTTCCAAAGAATGTCCTCTTCTAGTAACATGCCCAAAGTATGAGAGACGAAGCTCTGCCTCCAACGAGCACTCTGGGTTTTCTGTACTTTTTTCAAGACACATCTGCTTGTTCTTTTGGCAGTCCATGGGATATACAGTACATTTCTCCAACACCATAGCTCAAAGGTACTGAGCCTCCAGAAATCACAGAGGATCCATTCACTTTTGGGCATCTGATCTTTGATAAAGAGTCAAAATCCATTTAGTGCGGGGAAAAATAGTCTCCTTAACAAATGGTATTGGCAAAACTGAATCCCCATTTGCAGAAAAATGAAACAAGACCCATATCTCACATATATACAAAAACTGACTCAAGATGGAACAAAGACCTAAAAATAAAGCCCAAAACTAAAAAAGATCATCAAAGAAAACATTGGGGCAAGCTTAGGGATCTTATTCTATGATATAAATAAGCTGTCAAACATAACCCAAAGCGAACAAGCAGAGGAAGAAAACTAGACGCCTGGGACCTTCTAAAAATTAAATCCTTATGTACATCAAAAGACTTTTCCAACAAAGCAAAAACAGAACCTACAGATTGGGGAAAAGGCTTTGGCAGTGGCTTATCTGACAACGGACTCATTTCTTAAATTTATAGAAAACTCTAACAAATCACCAACAAAAAGACAAACAACCTAATTAAAAAATAGGCAGAGGACATGAAAAGACATTTCTCTGAGAAGACAATGAGGTGCCTAACATGCACGTAAAGAAATGTTCATGATTATTAATTAGCTACTGTTGTTGTCATGTACTGTCAAGACAGACTCAACTCACAGCTCACCCTCCAGGGTTTTCAGAGGCAGTTAATCACATGGGAGCAGACACCCCAAGCTTCTCCAGCAGAGCCACTGGCAGATTTGAACTATCTGCTTCTGTGTTAGCAGCACAATTCCTTACCACTAACCCACCAGAGCTGCTTTATTAGCTACTATTTTTGTTGTTTACCACTGAGTCAGAACCAACCCATAGCTGATCCTCCAGCAGGTTTTCAGAAGCAGTTCACCACCCTGGAGGAGCCTGCCCTTATTGTTGTTATTGTAATGTGCCTTGAGTCTACTGCACAACAGTTTGAACTCAAGCACAACAGTTCTAAGCCCTGCCCTATCCTGAGCCAATCTTACTATCTCCGACACATCTACCCCCATTACACCAGTCACTGTGTCAATTCATCTCCTCCAGGGTCTTCCTCTCCTGTGCTGTCTCTCTACTTTTCCAAGTACGATGTCCGTCTCCAACAATTGATCCCTCCTGGCTACATGCCAAAGCATGTGAGACAGAGCTTCAAAATCCTTGCTTCCAAAGAACACCTTGGTTTCACCTTCTCCAGGACAGAAATGTTTGTTCTCTTGGCAATCCACAGTATGTTCAATATACTTCTGCAGCACCACAAATTAAAAGCATCAATTCTTCTTCTGTCTTCCTTATTCACTGCCCAGCTCTCTGATGCATAGCAAGCAACTGAGAATACTGGATCAGGCGAACCTTAGTCTTTAGACTGACACTGTTGCTCTTCAGCATTCTAGAGAGGTCTCTGACAGCTGACTTTTCCAATACAATTCATCTTTTGATTCCCTGACAGCCCAGAGTGTTGACTGTGGGGCAGAGCAAGCTGAAATTGTTAACAATCTCAATTTCTTCTCCATCCATCATAGTGCCACTAACTGGCCCAGTGGTGAGAATCTTTGTTTTCTTGATGTTTGCTGCAATCCATATTGAAGATTACAGTCCTCAACCTTCAGCAGCAATTGCTTCAGGTCCGCCTCAGTTCTGGCAAGCCAGGTTGTCTAACGCAAGTTGTTGATGACCCTTCCATCAATCCTATTGCCACATTCCTCCTCATAAAGTCCAGTTTTTGGAATGATCTATTCTGCACATAGATTGAAAAGGTATGGAGAAAGGACACACCCCTGACAAACTCCTTTCCTGACACTGAACCATGCAGTGTTTCCTTGCTCTGTACTAATGACTACTTCCTCCTGTAAGCATAGGTTTCACATGAGCACAATCAACTTTTCTGGGATCCCCATTCTTCTCAAGTTTAGCCACAGTTTGTTGTGATCCACACATTCAAAAGCCTCTGCATAGTCAATGAAACACAGACAGACATTGCTCTGGTCTGCTTTTAGCCCAAATCCATCTGACATTGACAATAATATCCCTCCACCACCCTGGACCTCTGCCACCCCAGACTTCCGCTGTTGCCCAGAGGGAAAACATCATAGGGGGTAAAGAGACAATGAGTGGACAGAAGTGGACAGAGGCCTGAGCCATCATATTAGGGGGTACTTGGGGGCATGGAGGTGCTGGTAGGGTAAGGGAATGGAGGAGGGATACTGGCAGGTGGGAGGACAGGATCAAGACAAACACACTGAAGTAGGGGAAGAGGACCAACACTGTGTCTATTAATGGGGAGGGGTCTTTCATTTTACTCTGTTTGGTAAAATGCTTGTCTATTGTTCTATTAGCTATAAGAGAGATGCAAATCAAAAGAACAATAATATATTTTCTCACTGGCAACAACAGCAAAGGCCAATCAGACAGACAACAACAAATGCTGACAAGGGTGTGGAGAGACTGGAATGTGTGTCCTCCGCTGGTGGAAGTATAAAATGGCTCAAACACTGTGGAAAAGAGTTTGGCAATTACTTTACAAAATGGAAATAAAGATACCATTTGATCCAACAATCCCATTATGAGGTATATACACTAAAGAAATACTGGCACACCCAAGTTCAAGGGAAACAACCAAATGTCCATTAAAGGATGAATGAATAAGCAAACTATGGGACCTACTCACAATGGAGTACTACCTCAGAACACGTAACTGTGCTCATGGGAACCCTAGACATATACCAAGAGGCTGTTGTCCAAACACAGCAAAGGAACACTGCATGGTTTAAAATCAGGAAAGGCATGTGTCAAGGTTGTATCCTTCCTCCATACTCATTCATTCTGAACATAAAGACCGATGAAGAAAAAAAACGGAAACTGTCAACAATGTCATCATACTTGGATCTACAATCAATATACTTGGTATCAGCAATCAGGAGATAAGGAGATACACTGCACTGGGAAAGTCTGCAGCCCTGGACATATCCAAGTTACTGAGGAGCAATGACGTCAGTTTGAGGACTAACATGCACCTGATTCAGACATGATCTTTACAGTCACTTGGTATGCATCTGAGGTTGGACAGTGAGTAAGAATGACAGAAGAAAACTGTATGCCCTTGAACTGTAATGCTGAAGAAGAGTGCTGACTATCCCACGGACTGCCAAAAGAACAGACAGACATGTCTTGGAGAAGGTGAAGCCAGAGTGCTCCTTGGAGGCAAGGATGGTAAAGCTTCGTCTTTGGGCACGTTGCTAGGAGAGATTATTCCTTGGAGAAGGACATCATTCTTGAAAAGGTAGAGAGAGGGTCAGGGAAGGAGAAGAAGATAAGACCCTCAACCAAGTGGATTGATTGATATAGGGACAGCAGCTCTGGGCCTGAGTGTGTCAGAGACTGTGAGGTTGGCACAGGATACGACTTGGTTCAGATCTGGTGTTCATAGAACCACTATGAATATACTCAATTTGATGGTATCTAGTAACAAAAACAACATTCAGTATGCATGTTGAGCAAATCATTTGAGAAGCTGGACTCTATGCATAATAAATAATGTGGTGTCAGAATCAGAGGGAGACGCGTCAACAACCTGCATTATACAGATGACACAACCTTGCTTGCTGAAAGTGAAGAGGACTTCTAACACTTGCTATAGGAGATCAAAGACCACAACCTTCAATATGGGTTAGAGAAATCCTCACCACTGTACCAACAGGCAATCTCATGATAAATGGAGAAAAAATTGAAGGTGTCAATGATTTCATTTTACTGGAATCTACTATTAATACCTTTGGTAGCAGCAGTCAAAAAATCAAGATGTGTTGTCTTTGGAAAATCTGCTGTCAAGGACCTCTCTGTGCTAAGGAGCAATGGTGTCAGTTTAAAGGCTAAAGTACACTTGATCCGCACAATGGTCTTTACTATCACTTTAAGTTGTAAAATAAATAAGGATGGCAGAAGAAGAGATGACTTTGAGTTGTGGTGTTGCAGAAGAGTACTGACTATCTTATGGACTGAGTAAAGAACAAACAGATAGGTCTTGGACAAAGTTCAAGCAGGGTCCTCCTAGAGACAAGGATGGTGAAACCTTGTCTCATACACGTTGGGAGGGGCCGATCCTGGGAAGAAAGGCATCATGCTGGGAAAGGCGGAGGGTCAGTGGAGGAAAGAAAGACCTTCAACAAGATGGACTGACAATTGACACACTGACTATAACAATGGACTTGCACATATCAGAAACGATGTGAAAGAGAATAGGGCAGAACTCAGATCCACAGGTTACAGGGTCACTGTGAATCAGTCAGCTCAGTGGTACCTAACATCAACAAACTAAAGAATAATAAAAAAATTCTGTAAATCCCTCACAACATGTATGACTCTAGCTACAGAGAAAAGTTTGGTACAAAGAAAGTAACATTCTTGGATAGTGAGCAGAGAAGAGAGGGAGACGAAAAGCCAGTAAATACACAGCAGGGACATATTAACAGATGGGTGAAGGGAAAAGCTATATCCACTAGGAAATGATCAGCACAAAGTTACCAAAGAAAGAGAAGACCCAGAGAGGTACCTAAGGGGGGGAAAGCATGGTTATGATGTGAACATTTTAGGTAATGCCATAAAACAAAATATGTATGAAAGGCAGAATGGAAAAAAAAATTACTCTATAAACATTCACTCAAGCCACAATAAATAATAACTCAGTCACAAAAGGACAACTTCTGCATACGATCATTACTGTGAAAACAGGAGAGTAACCAGGGAGGTGGGGGGATGTGGAGAGCAGAGAGAAAATGTACAGTCGAACATGGTAAAGGATCAGGACAAGGGAAGGTCAACCTGGGAGGCACAGCCAGTGAAATTAACAAACAGGAGCAGGATATATATAACTGTGCAGAAGAGAAAGAAAAGGGGAAGAAGAGAAGCGGGGCAGAAGAAGGGGTGGGAGAAAATAATGATAAAAAACACAAACGGGATAAATGGGGTGGAGGCAGGGAGAACAGAAACAGAATGTGCAGACAATGAAGAATGTAAGGTCCAGGACAAGGGAGGATCAACCTGGGAAGAATCAGACAATAGGGCTGTTGCAGTTATCAAACAGGAACAAGATACAGAAACTATTCAAAAGGGAGGTGCTGAAAAAGGGAGAGGAAATGACTTAGGACAGCAGAAACTAGACAGTGGATGGGGGTGTGAAGGAATATGCAAAGTGCAATGGGGACTTGATGAGATGAGTTGATAAAAGTCATAGATCAATAGTAATTAATGATGTAAAAATGTATGGAAATGATTGAATAAAATAAAATGTACATGAACAAAACAATGTATACATATTATTTTATAAAATACAATGTAAATGAAAGAAACAATGTATATCAACAATTGTATGCAAGCCAATTTTAAAAATCCATGAAGTATATGAAGTAATGTCTAAAACATAATGTACATTAATGGGGGGAAATGCACTGATCAGTAGTAACTAGCTCTATAAAACACAAGGTTCATTAATGATTCTTGGAAAAAGAAGTGCAGCCAGAATGCTCCTTTGAGGCAATGTCTTGTCTCATATTTTGGATGTGCAGCCAGAATGCTCCTTTGAGGCAATGTCTTGTCTCATATTTTGGACTATGTTGTTAGGAGAGCCTACTTACTCCTTGAAAAGGGACATCACGCTTGGAAAGGTGGAGGGTCAGGGAAAGAGAAGACGCCGCCCAGCGAGACAGGCTGGCACAGTGACTGCAGCAATGGGCTCAAATTGTGTCAGAGATGACAAGGATGGCACAGGACAGGACAGGGATCAGATCTGCTCTCACAGGGTTGCTGTAAGTCATATTTGAATCGACAACTCCTAATAACAACAACTAGTTGTATTGGTAGAGCGACTACCACAGTGGACTTGAGCAGGACAGAGATGGTGATGATGGTGGTACAGGTCAGGGCACAGTTCGGGTCTGCTGTCCAGAGTCACTGTGAGTCACAGTGGACTCAACGGCACCTAACAACAATGGTAACTGAAGGAGAGGGAAATGGGAAGTTATTGCTTTAGGGGAGTAGAGTTTCTCCCTGGGGTGATGAAATAAATTTGGAAATATATAGTAATGATGGTCACACAATATAGTGAATGTAATTAGTACCACTGAGACAAATTTTAAAAAAATAGTATCTAAATTGTAGGTTGCACAGCTTTGCCTCCGAAACACGATTCCACAGTTTATGTGTAAAGTCAAAACCTCCCCTTTAGGTTCTGTAAACTCCTCCTGGTCTCCTACCTTAACTCTTGACACACTGCCCCATGGATAAAAGAGTCATAGTCCTGCAAGATCTCCTACTTCTTATAAAAAACTTATCCTTGCAAAGATTTCATTCAGGAACCAGGCAGATTGTACTGATAACTGGCCAGAAATGTTGTGGAGGGGCTAATACTGTAACACTGCAACTTTCCTGAGCCCAGAGGGCTTCACTAGGCTTAAAAGTCCCCACTGTAGCATTTCTGTCACTGCCCTGAGCGTTCACTCAGTTCCTTTTGTCTCTCCCCACTGCCCATTCTCCCCTCTTCTTCCCTTTCTCCTGTCCTCTCTCCTTCAAGAACCAAAATCCACAATTCCTCCCTGCTGCCAAGCAGAGCAACCTCTGAGACCTTGTTCAAGGCCCTCTTAGAACAAAGATCGCCTTCTTCTGAAGAGAAGTTATGTGAATAAAATTTTCTCCACCTCATTACACATGTATGGGTTGGAATCTTTTTCAAGCTTGGTCAGTTATAAACTGCAAACAAGAAGCTATAAAACTTCAAGATGAGTCTCTTTATTGATTCCGCTCCTGCTGCTCTGAGCTCGGTCACCAGATGGTTCAGATGCCCAAGATCCCTCCAGAGAGGAAAATCCGGCTTCGAGAGCCACTCTCTGAGGTCCACCATCACTGTTCCTCCCTCACAGGCCAACAGGCCTTCTCTGACTGGACAGGCATTGCCCATGCTCCATGTGGGACATCAGCCAAGGGCCCTGGAAGACAAACAGAGCTTTGTGGACATAAGTCATGGCCTATGGGCCACGCCCAGCAGAAAGGGAAGTCTGGGACTGCGGGTATCACTACCGCCCACAGGGAGGGCTTGCTTCAGTCTACCAGGAGCGCTGACGTCCTTTCAGCTAAGCAGTGGTCTTTACTGATCTCTCTATCAAGCATTTGGCATTCCTATTGGGTTTTTTTGGAAGCAGGAGTGGCATCCACTTCCTAAACAACATGCCTCTGGAAATCCTATGAACTTTGATAAATGTCAATAGTTGCAGAGGGGCTTCAAGCCTTTTGTTCATATGGTCGCTATGAGCCGTGCTCGACTCAAAGGCAATCAACAACAACATTGGGGTTTTAGGACTGCAAAAGCATCCAGTGTTACACGGCTCTGCACTCAACGAAGTAGCTTCTTGAGTCTTGGCTGTTATTATATGTCAAGTCAACCACAACTCGCAGAGATCCTGTGAACAAGTGATCTGAAGCCTGCCCTACCCTGTGCCATTCTCACCATCTCTATCCTCCTCAAACCCATTGCTGTAGTCACTGCGTACAAGGACAGCATGCCCAAAGCACCCTTCTAAGTTCTTAATTTAATCATATAATAATTCTTTTGGAAAGCCCAGATAGAGCCTGGAAGTACGAAGACTTTTAACTTAAGAATCAGTAGACCTGGAGAGGCAGATAAGGCCAGGCAATAAAATATTTAAGCCAATCACTCTTACTTATATGCTGGTGTTTTGTTGTTGTTATGTACCAGGGAGTCAGAACTGACCCTCCCGCAGATTTTCAGAGGCAATAAATCACATGAGAGGGGTCTGTCCATCTTTCTCCCAAGGAGCAGCTGGTGGATTCTAACTGAGTGCCTTTGGGTTGGCAGCACTGATTCTTACCACTTGCCAGTAAGCCACCACAACTCCATATTGGACCACATTCCCCGAGGATGATCCTAGATATCAGTAGGTGCTCCGAGGCACATCCTAGGTGCTCAGTAAACCCTGGGCTTTCTTACATCATGGCTTTTCTCACCTAGAGCTGAAGAACTCTAGGGCTGAGGCAAGTCAAGAAAGCACAGAGAAGGTGTGCACTGATGCTAGTCTACGTAAGAAACAGATATAGAGGCTCTGTCATTTACTCCAGCGTGAGCAGGGGCGCCCAAAGCCAATATTCAGGGTTCCTACCAACTAAAGGATTTTGGATAAATGCCCTTAACTCAAGTTACTGGAACATGAGAGCAAAGTGGTTAAGAATAAGGGTTCTGGAGAGAAGCTTATGTGAATTTATACCCTGTCCCCACCACCAGTCAGCTGTGTCACCAGGGGCATGACACTTACTGTCTGTCTGTCTGATTCCCCACCTGTAAAAATGGAACTAAGAATAATACACACCTCATAAGGCTGGTGACTTAATCTGACCAGCTAACACAGGTAAAATGTCCATAAGACTGCCTGGCTCACAGTAAGTGCTTAACGTTGTTGCTGTGTGCTGTCAAGTTGACCACAACCCAGAGCCATAGTGACCCGATGTACACTAGCTCTGAACCCTGCCCTGTCTGCCCTGAGCCAGTCTCACTGTCTCAAACACACATATCCCTGTCATCCTAGTTATCTGTCAATCCACCTCTGGGGTTTCCTCTCCTGCACCACCCCTCTACCTTCCAACCATAATCTCCTTTTCCAAAGACTAGTCCCTCCTGGCAACAGGCCCAAAATATGTGAGACAAAGCTTTATCATTTTTGCTGCCAAGGAGCACTCTGGCTGCATCTTCTCCAAGACATATCTGTTTGCTCTTTTGGCAGTCCATGAGATCTTCAGTACTCTTCTCCAACACCACATTTCAGAGGCATCAATTCTTCTTCTGTCATCCTTACTCACTATCCAGCTCTTACACGCATACACATTTGTAAATGCGTATTTAAGAAAAAGCCTATAATAAATATACTTCTTAGAAAGGCTTCAATAAATATAAATTTAACTAACTAAATAAATAAAATAAAGTTTAACTAAATAAATAAAGGAAGCAAGAGTGACATCCACTTCCAAAATGGCTTGCTTCTGGAAACTCTATGAACATGAGAAATAACCAAAGTTATACAAGTGTTCAGGTCTTTCATTCATAGGGTCACTGTGAGTTGTCTACGACTCAACAGCACTTAACAACGACAACAACAAAAAATAAGTAAATATTTTTTTAAAGTAAGTTTAACTGACAATATTAAGTATTCATGAGTATTTGGAGCAATTAGAACTCTCATACATTGCTGAAGGGAATATAAAATAACTGGAACAAGAGTCTGGAAGTTTCTTATAAATATATACTTACCATAATAAGAAACACATTTGTATAAATAATGTTTACAGCTGTTTTACTTTTAATTGTCAAATGTTAGAAACAGCATGGGTATTCATCAATAAGTGAATGGATAAACAAATTCAGTTAGTGATTCACCAAAGACATTCAGATGGCAAAAAAAACACATGACGAAAAGTTCAAAATCCCTAGCTATCAGAGAGATACAAATCCTAACAACTATGAGGTATTATCTCACCTCAGTAACAATAGCAAAGTTCAGCACAGCAGAAAACACCAAATGCTGGCAAGGTTGTGGTGACACTGGAACCCTTATTCACTGCTAATGGCAGTGTAAAATGGTAAAACTACTATGGGGGAAAAAAACTACTATGGAAGGTAGTAGGGCTTTTTCTCAAAAAGTTAGAAATAAAAAAATTTAAAAAAGTTAGGAATCAAAATACTGTTTGACCCAGCAATTCCACTACTAGGAATATGTCCCTAAAGAAACCACTGCTGCCACCCAAACAGATATATGTATACCCATATTTATTGCTGTGTTATTCACAATTACAAAGAGATGGAAACAATGCAAGTGCCCATCAACAAATGAATGCATAGAAAAACTATAGTATATTCACACAATGGAATACTACACAGCACTGAAAAAGTAAGGCACTCATAAAATATTACACAACATGGGTGACCCTCAAGGACATTATGTTAAGTGAAATATCTCAGTCACAAAAAATACTGCATAACACCCCTGTTATAAAAGAGGACTGACATGGGGGTAGGGGGTAAACTAAGAAAACAGGAGATAAATAATGAATACTGCATTTGAACAGATGAAGGAAAGAACTGTTTAAAAGGAATATATGATAGGCATTGTACATACGAGAACAGCTCAGAATAAGAGATACATTGCAAAGAGGACTGGGGGGAGGGGAGGAGTTACATAATTATGCAACAGTGAATGAATATTTAAGAAAGTGAATTGGGGAGGGGGAAGGGAGAGAGGGGTTAAACGTGCAACAATTAATGAATGAAAATGTAATTTTTCTGTAAACTTTCATTAAAATCACAATCAAAATAAAAAATTTTATTTAAAAAAATTCAGTTAATGGAATTTCCATTCACTGGGTACTGTAGTTGTTAGATGCCGTCAAGTCCTGTATGACCCATACTGACTTTATGAACAACAGATCTGAACCCTGTCCTATCCTGTTGCCATTTTCTTCATTTCTGACACACTAGAACCCACTGCAGCAGCCAGTGTGTCTATCCACCTGGTTGAGGGTCTTCCTGAACTCTTTCGCTCACCCTCCACCTTTCCAAGCATGAACATACCCGAAGTGTGTGAAATGAAGGTTTATCATCTCTGCCTCCAACGAGCACTCAGGCTGCACTTTCTCCAATACATATTTGTTCTTTTGACAGTCCATGGGATATTCAGTATTCTTCTCCAACACCACAGGTCAAAGGTGTCAATTATTCCATCGTCTTTATTCGTTGTCCAGCTCTCCTTAATAATTTGGAAAGGTCCCTGACTTCAGACTTTCCCACTGCAATACACCTTCTGATTTCTTGAATGACAGTATTAAGGTTATTGATTATAGATCCAAGTAAGATGAAATCATTGACAACTTCAATTTTTCCCCCATCTATCCTATTACCTATCAATCCAATGGTGAGAATTCTGTTTTCTTGATGTTCAGATACAATCCATATTGAAGGCTGTATTCTTTGATCTTCAGCAGCAAGTGCTTCAAGACCTACTCACTTACAGCAAGCAAGGTTATGTCATCTGACTAACACAGGTTATTGATGACTTCCTCTGATCCTGATAGCACATTCTTCTTCATTGAGTGAAGAAGATACTGAAGCAAAAGAGCTTAACAGAATATTTCAAACGGCAGCTTAGGAAAACAAAGCAAAATATTTTAAGGGAATGTGCAAAGAGCTGGAATAAGAATTAAAAGGGAAGAAGTTGCTCAGCACTTCTTGAGCTGAGAGAACTGAAAAACAAAGTTAAGCCTTGAGTCACAACACTGAAGGATGCTATGGATAATATGCTGAACAATAAAAGAAGCATCAAAAGAATATGGAGGGAATACACAGAGGCACTATACCAAAGGTGGGGTACTAGGCAACAACAAAAAAAGAATGAACTAATGAAATGCAATGTTTACTGAACTTTGTAAGTAAACAAAAACAAACAAAAAAAGGAAGGAACTACTGATTTATGGAGGAGCACAATAAAGTCTCAAAAGCTTTTTGTTGAAGGAAATTAAACTGGTAAGAAAGGATACATACAGTAGGATTTCATTTCATTTATGTGACATTCTAGACACAGTGAAAGAATTAAGGATGGAAAACACATGAGTAATGAGAGCTTAGTGTAGTGGGAAGAGACTGACTACAAAGCAACACGAGAAAATTTTGTAGACAGGTGGGAAAGTTCTACATCTTGACTGAGGATGCTGGAAAGATAAATAAATATGGCTACCAAAATTTATAGAACAACACACCTATTAAAATATTAAAAACAAAACAAAACAAAAAATAACAACACACCTAAGAAAAGGTAAGTTATGCTTGCATAAACTTGGCATTTAAAGCCATTAACAGTCACTTACCAGAAGCAAGAAGTGGGCCAAAAAGATGCATAAAGGATATTTGTTGTTCTACTTAAACACATCTGTATTGGCTGAACTTTTATAATAAGCATGGAATCTATGTACTTGGAAATAGTTTTGTTAAAATCTTAGATGATAGTAACAACAATGATATGCACCTTGAAGGGATATTGTGAGGGCAAAATGAAGTACCTAAAACACACCATAGTGTATAAACTCAAATGTGTGTATATGGATATAAATATCAATATATATAGAATATAGATGTTGTTGTTGTGTACCATCGAGTTGGAACTGACCCATGGCTGACCCCTCTGTGAGTTTTCTGAGGCAGTTAACTGCACAGAACGACAGTACCCATGTTTGTTCCTCAGAGCAGCTAGTGGATTCGAATCATGTACCTTTGGGTTGCCAGTGCAATTCCTTACCATTAAGCCACCAGAGCTCCAGAATATAGATATGCAGATATAAACATACATAGATAGATGTTGTTGTTATTGTTGCATTTGAGTTGAATAAAACTCATAGTGACCGTATGAACAAAAGGCCTGAAGCCCCTCTACAACTATCGGCATTTATCAAAGTTCATAGAGTTTCTGGAGGCATGTTGTTTAAGAAGTGGATGTCACTCTTGCTTCCAAACATAGATCGATCTCTATACCTTGTTGTGGTGTTTGAACTTTGAAAAATGGTTTTTCTATCCATTGTGTTGGTCCCCTCTGGGAGCATGGTCTTGAGCTACCTCAATTGGGAACACATAGTCTTGCAAATCGTCAACAGCTCTTGAACCATTATAAGAAAGAGCACTTTCCACAATGAGAGTAGACAGTGGAGAGACTGCAGAGAGACACTGAAGACACTGTGGCAAGGTGTAGCCTGACAGAACCCTGGAGATGGAGCCAAAGTTAAAGGTTTTGCTTCTCGATGATTGAATGAAGAGCTGATTTGTGATTGCTATGAGACAAAATTTGCTGGATGACTAAGGAAACCAGAGGTTTAACTGCGCTGCTGAACTGAACCTTGACTTCCACTTGTTGACTGAGAAGCAGTCTAAACTAATTAAGAAATTGTGTCTTGCTGTTAGTCTGGCTTGGGGCTGCTGTTCACTAAACCTGGATTTTTATTATGTGATATCCTTTGTTTTCCTCACCCCTCAACCTCAATCTATTTCCCATGATAAACCCCACAACTTTGAGTAAAGTCTGTGAGTCAATTTGAATCAACATTGGACACAATGATTCCCAGAAATAGGAACAGGAGCATGGGGGGTGGTATGTCTAACCACGTAGCTATTTGTTTGGTACTGTGGATGTGATTGATGGGGACAGTTCCCCTTTACGAAGTGGACAGAAGTCAGACTCAGACTTCCTCATGTTACCACTGCTCCTTTTACAGATGGTGTCAGCTTTACACTGGTACTTTCTTCTCCTCTGCTACTACTTCTTATCTTTTTCATCCTCCACCTCCACCCTCCTGGCTCCTTCACATGAACTGAGGTCAAGGTGTCTCCACTGAGAGGGACAATTACAACTTACCTCAGTGACAAAGAGTGTGCGTGGGTCAATGATGTCCAGGAAGTGCCTGAAGCGGCCGTAGAAGGAAGTCTAGAGAAGGGGTGAGAGGGAACATATCATCAGTGGCTGCACACCATCTCCAGACACAGGTGAACCCACCCCTCCCACCCTGGATGCCCCACATGTGTGATGAATGCTAACAGAGCTCAATGCCGAAGGACCAGGCTTGAGTGTCTTCTAAAGTCCACTCACAAAGACCATGCACGGTGGCCCTCAGGGAGTATCTCAACGTCTCTCTGAGGCACATACTGAGATTCCCTTCAGAAGCTCCCAAGCACCACTGAACATGCAGGCTGAAGAGGAGGCCTCCACCCCACATTCTCCCTCCCAGGGTCCTCTCCAGGGTCCAGCTCAGGCTCTGCCCTTGGAGGATGGTCACCACAGGCTAGTTCAAACATGACAGCACCAGGTCCATAGCCATCAGGACCCCTCTTCACTCATTATCTCTGGAGCTGCCAAGGGGTGTGCAGGGCAGGGGCCAGCCCCGGCCAGCTTTGCCTTCAAGCAGAGGCCCTGGAAAAGGAGGGCTTTGTGCTAAGCAGGCCACGGGCATCAGAGCAGAATGAAAGGAAACCAAGCAACGTCCTCACCGGGCCCACTGCCCTGGGGACCAAGCCAGCTGGATTAAGCTGGACTGAGGGAGAGGGAAAGGGTGCCAAAGTAGGGGGTGGAGGTTCATGCCTCACTGGAGGTTTGTGCCTCCCTGGAGCCCCACAACTTGCCAAGCATCACCCTCCACATGGTGGAGGATGCAGAAGCTTCCACATAACCTCCCCCTACTCACTGGGGCATCACACCAGCAACCAACCTTTATCACTTTCCCTTCCCAGTAAAGACTTCAGCTTAACTCTAAGCACCTGCCCGGCATTCAACTCTCTGCTCTGCAGCAGCCTCTGCCTACAGCACCCTCTGCCTTTTCCATCCCATCAGAGTCAGCCTTCCACAAGCCAGGCCAAGCTCCAGCACCTTCCTAACAAAACTCTTACTTCTCAATCTCTTATAACTCAAATGGTCCTAATAGTTTCCCCACCTAAGACACAGATACATGATGCTCACGTTCATGACCTGACAGAAGTTTACCTCCAAAGAGGGTATTTCTACTGATGTATTTCTACGACTAACTCTGAGACTCGATGCTGTTGAGTCAGAAGCAACTCATAGCTGATCCTCTAGCAAGTTTTCAGAAGCAGTAAATTGCATGAGAAGAGACTGCCCATCTTTGTACTGCAGAGCAGCTGGTGGATTTGAACTGCTAGCATTTGTATGGGCTGCAAATACATCTATGAATACAGCAGAGTATGTGGGGCAAAGTTATAAAGACTTCTTGGCCGTAAGTAAAAACCTTGAAGGAATGACTTGTTGGGCCTGGGGACTCAGGGCCATAGTCTAGGGGACAAGAGGCTTAAAAAGACAATGCTCTATATCCTACTTTAGTAAGCAGCCCTGCAGCTTTAACAGTTTGTGGGTAGCCATGTGGCTGGTGTCTCCCATGTGGAGCAAAAGACAGTGAAGAAAGTGAAAGCTGCATGAAAACAATCAGTCAAAAGGGCTGATGACCCACTTCAAACTCAGTCTCCACACCCTGGGACCAGAAGAACCAGAAGGTGTCCAACTACTGCTACCTATGTGCTGAATGGAATCACAACAGAACGTTCTGGATAGATTGGGGGAAAGTATGGAACAAAACTCAAAATCATAAAAAGATCAGGATCATTGGCACAGAATGGTAGAACCTTGAGACTACAATCTTTAGACACCCTTCAAGTCTGCAAATGAATTCACCACTAAGGCTCAACTCTCAGTAGAATAACAGGCCTATAACGGAAGCTCAGAAGTTAAGAAAAGGCAAGAAAAAGTGGAAAAGGAAGCACAGGGTGAAATAGAAAGAGTGCTGTTACATCTCAGAGACCATAATCTATGCCACAGAACAAAAGTGCAGGAAGTAGAGAGTGACAAACCAATGTGCCCTGTAAACTTTCACCTAAATCACAATAAGAGAAAAGAGAAAAAAAGAGATTTAGTCCAAGAAAACACCACTCAGCAGTTCTTAAACTGAAGGAACTAAGGATCAAATTCAAGCCTCAAACTGAAATACATAAGGATGTTGTGGGCAGAATATTGTATGACCCAGGAAGCATTAAATAAGATGGAAGGAATATACAGAGTCACTACACCAAAAAGAACTGGCTAACACAAAAGAATTTCAGGAAACTGCATGTAATCACAGGGCAATAGTGATGAAGGAGGAAGTTCAGGCTGTTCTAAAAGAACTGGAAAAAATGAAGCCCCAGGAATTGATGGAATACCAATTGGCACATTTCAACAAACAGATGCTGCCCTCATCACGCTCACCAGGTTATGCCAAAAAATCTGGAGGGCAACTACCTGGTCAATTGACAGGAAGAAATCCATATTTATTCCCATTCTAAAAAAGGTGTGGAAATTAAAGAACAATATCACTAATACCACACACATCCAAAAATCCTGCTGAAGATTATATAAACACCTGAAACAGTACACCAACAGAAAATTACCAGAAGTACAAGCTGGGTTTAGAAAAAGCTGTGGCACTAGAAACTTCACCAACATCAGACTGATCCTGGCTGAAAGCAGAGAGCTCCAGAGGAATGTCTATGTGTGTTTCATTGCCTATAGAGGGGGATTTGACTATACGGATCACAACAAATTGTGGTTAACCTTGAGAAGAATGGGAATCCCAGAACACTTGATCATGGGCATACGGAAAATCTATACTCAGCCCAGGGAGCAGTCCTCAGAACAGAGCAAGAAAACATTGCATGGTTCAAAATCAGGAAAGGAGTACATCACGGAAGTATCCTATCTCTATACCTTTTCAATCTATGTACAGAACAGATCACTTGAGAGGCTGAGCTTTATGAAGAGGAAAGCAGCATCAGGATTAGAGGAAGACTCATCTACAAACTATGTTAATGACACAAACTTGCTTGCTGAAACTGAGGACCTGAAGCACTTGCTGCAGAAGGTCAAGGACTGAAGTCTTCAATATGGATTGAAGCTCAACATTAAGAAGACAAAGATTCTCACCACTGGACCAATTGGCAGCACCATGATAGATGGAGAAGAGATTGAGGTTGTTAACAATTTCTGCTTGCTCGGCTCCACAAACAACACTCTTGGCACCAGCAATCAGGAAATCAAAAGAAGAACTGCACTTGGAAAATTTCCACTTGGAAAACTGTCCTGAGTCTTGAGGAGCAACGATGTCAGTTTAGAAACTAAGTGTGCCTGATGTAGGCCATGGTCTCCGTAATTACTTGTTAGCATCAGAAAGCTGGACAATGACTAAGGAGGACAGAAGAGGAAATGATGTCTTTGAGCTGTGGTGCTGGAGGGGAGTATTGATCATATCATGGACCACCAAGAGAACACACAGGTCTATCTTGGAGAAGGTGAAACTAGGTTTCTCCTTGGAAACAATAATTTTAAAGCTCTATGTCACATACTTTGGGCACATGGCCGGGAGGGCCAGGATGGAGAAGGCCGGCCATCAACCTCAGAAGGGTAGAGGGGCAGCACAGGAGAGGAAGACCCCAGATGAGAAGAAATGACACAATAACTGGAGTAATGGGGTAGGTGTTTCAGAGGCAGTGAGGTTGGCTCAGGATAGGACAAAGTTCAGAGCTATGGTACACAGGGTTACTATGAATCACAGGCAATTGATGGCACCTAACAGCAATAAGGAAATAATACAGGTGTTTAAAAAATGTGATTAGAGGTAAGTGCCAAAGGTGTTCACTGCTACCTAAATTATAAGAGTGCGTGGTTATATAATGATCATTAGCTCATATGACTAAATATTACACAGCTATTTAAAACCACAAGCGACTCGACGGCACATAACAACAACAACAACAACATTTAAAACCAATTGAGCACTGGGAAAAATCTAAAAATTAAGCTCCCAGAGAAGCTACACACTGGCCATGAGAAATGCCAGAAATGAGGCTGGAGATCAGATGACTGAATTTTAGAAAATCATTGATTTTTTTTCATAATTATTACAAATACTTTCAATAAAATAATAGCAACAAAACACAAATGGCACTTATACAAGTCCACAAGAACCAGAATACGACCTTGGATCTATCCAACCTGAATTTAAAAACAGCTCAAGAACAAGTTTGAGGCTTAAACACTAATGATCGAAGACCTAATGAGTTGTGGGATTACTTTAAGAATATCATCTATAAAGAAAATAAAAGGTCATTCCAAAGACAAGGGAGAAAGAAATGACCAAAACAGATGTTATAACAGATCTGAAAATTGCACTAGAACATCAAGAGGCCAAAACAAAGGGAAGAAATGCTGCAGAAAAAAAAAGATGAACAGAAGATTTAAAAGAGCAGCTCAAGAAGACAAAGTATTGTAACAATACGTGCAAAGAGCTGGAATTAAAAAGTAAAAATAAAATAGTGAAAATTAAAAAGGAAGGACTCCCTCAGCATTTCTCAAGATGAAAAAATTGCAAAACAAATTCAAACCTCAAGTTGCAATATTGAAGGATAGGCAAAATCTTGAATGATCCAGAGGCCATCAAAAGAAGATGAAAGGAAGACAGAGTCACTGTACAAAAAGAACTGACACAGAACCATTTTAGGAAGTAGCATATGACCAAGAGCCAACCAAAAGCAATGAAGGAAGAAGTGTAAGTTGCACTGAAGGCACTGGCAAAAAAACTAAGGCCTCAGGAATTTATGGAACACTAAACAAAGATGGTTCAACAAACAGATGCAGCCCTTGACATGCTCACCAGACTGTTTCAAGAAATCTGGAAGACAGTTACCTAGCCAACTCACTGGAAGAGAGCCATATTTGTTCCCATTCCCAAAAAAGCTGATCAAACAGAATGTGGGAACTATCCAACAATATCCTTACTATCACACAGACATAAAATCTTGTTGAAGATTACTTAAAAATGGCTAGAACAGTGTATCAACAAAGAACTGCCAAAAATTCAAGCAGATTTAGATGAGGCCATGGCACCAAGGATATCACTGTGGATGTCAGATGGACCTTGGCTGAAAGCATAGGATTCCAGAAGGATGTCTATCTGTGGCTTATTTAACTATGCAAAGGCATTTGACAATGTGGATTATAACAAATAAAAACTGAATAGGAAACATTGCAGGGTTTAAAATCACAAAAAGTATACATCAGACTTCCATCTTTTCTCCAGTCTGTAGGCTGAGCAAAATATTCAAGAAGCTGAACTACATAAAGAAGAATGTGGCATCAGAATTGGAGAAAGATTCCTCAACAACCTGTGTTATGCAGATGCCACAACCTTGCTTACAGAAAGTGAAGAGACCTTGAAAGACTTGCTGCAGAAGATAAAAGACTTTAATATGGATTACATCTCAATGTCAAGAAAGTAATAATCCTCACCATTGGACCGATAGGCAACATCATGATAGATGGAGAATAGATAGAAGTTGCAAAAAATTTCATCTTACTTGGATCCACAATCAATACTCTTCAAAAGACATATTGCACTAGGGAAATCTGCTGTCAAGGGCCTCTCTGAAGTACTAAAGAGCAATGATGTCCACTTTAAGACTAAGGTGCACCCCCTCCAAGCCATGGTCTTTTCTGCATGGTGAAACTTTGTCTCACACACTTTGAGCATATTGTTGGGAAGGGCTAATCCTTGAAAAGGACATCAAGCTTGGGAAAGTGGAGGGACAGCATAAGAAAGGAAGACCCTCAACAAGATGGACTGGCAAAACAACTGCATCAATGGGCTCAACTATATCAGGGATGATGAGGACAGCACAGGATAAGGCAGGGTTTAGATGTGCTCATCACAAGGTCTCTATGAGTTGTTGTCAACTTGATGGCACATCAACAGTTACATATTTATTTACAAATTTAAGATGTCCAGAAACAGGGAAAATGTGATATTATCAAGGACACATGGCAGTTCTCTGTACTATTTTTGCCATTTGGTATGACTGAAACAGTTTCAAAGTGAAAAGTTAAAATTGCCATTTTAAGATGTTGCTGAAAAAATACATTACAATATTAATAGAGATAGTCTCTGAGTAAGATTATTTTGAGTGATTTTTATCTCTAAAACTTACAAATGATAGACCATCAGCCTCAGTCAAGGACATCTCCAAATTACTGAGGAGGAATGATGTTAGTTTGAGGACTAAGGTGTGCCTAATTTTGACCATAATCTTTTCTTTTTCTTTTTTTTTGTGAGGGGGGGTGAATGAGAAGTGAGAATTTAATGTGTGGGAAGGCAGGCTGCTCAGGATGTGGGCTCCATCGAGAGGACGCCCTGACCTTGGTCTTGGGCCAGCAGACGCAGAAGCAGGGAGTGCAGGGCCCTGCAGACAGGTGTGTAGCCCAGGCGGCTCAGGTGCAGGTAATCATACATGTCATGGTGACTTACGGTGTCATCTGAGTGCACGAAGCCCGGGTCGGCATCTAGGAAGTGGGCCCTTGGTTGGACCATAATCTTTTCAATTACTTGCTATGCATCTGAGAGTAGGACAATGAATAAGGATGACAGAAGAATTGATGCCTTTGGACTGTGTGGAGAAGAGTGCTAAATACCTCACAGATTGCCAAAAGAAAAGATGTCTTGGAGAAAGTGCAGCCAAAGTGCGCTTTGGAGGCAAGGATAGCAAAGCTTCCTCTCACATTTTGGGCATGTTGCTAGCAGAGGCTATTCTTGGAGAAGGGCATCATGCTTGAAAAGGTGGAGGGACAGAAAAGGAGAGGAAGACCCTCAACCACATGGATTGACAGTGACTGCAGCAATGAGCTCCAATGGGTCAGAGATTGTGAGGATAGCACAGTATAGAAAAGGACTCAGATTTGTAGATCACAGGGTCTCTAACAGTCTTACTCAACAGCACCTAGCAACAACAACAATAACCACTATCAGCGTAAACTGCTTTTAAAAATTGAAAAGCAATCATTATGTATATAGGAGTAATTTTCCTACTTGAAAAGATACTTCAATTAAAATACAAAGTGGTATAATACTTGACTGCAAGGCCCTGAAGGACAAACGTGAGCTGCCAACATATGTTCTGCATCCTGTCAGCACCTGGTCAGGTGTTACACACCTAGGCAGGACTGCGCACATACACCTGTCATGGGAATGGTGAGCGAGCAGATGGGCAGCCAATGGGGCTGGAGGCATCCCATAGGAGCTGGGACTCGGGCTGCATTTTGAAGGGAGCGATGGGTTTAAAGAGAGTGGTAGCAAAGCACTTAGAGGTCTGAGAGAGGAGATCAGAGGGGCAGAGGTGAGTAACCAACCAGAAAGGCCTGATGAAGCCACTTCCTGCAGATGGTCCAGCAGGGCTTCCATCCTCTGATGTCCCCTGAAGCCTTGCACCACCTTGATCCTGTCCCAGCCCTGCTCAGTCTCAGCCCTTCTATGTCACCCTCACTGCCACCAAAGAGAGTCTCAGTTAATGTGCTTTATTCCAGAGAGATTTACAAAACCCTACAGACCTAGGCTCCAGGACCACCACTGCAAACAAGGCCTCAAGGTGCTTGGACTGTCAAGAGAGAACAAGAAGTAAATGAACAACTGCAAGACACTGTGATCTACTCTTAGTGCAGCTGGACGCCCAAATGCCTTCTTCTTAGAGTGAAGTGAGGCAGCTTCCCAGAGGAACAAGAGCTGGGACGACAGGATGGGTGAGTTTAGCAAGGAGAGGAAACTACAAGCAAGAGCTGGAAGACATGAGTGCTGGGCTCTGAACCACCACCAGACCCCTGAGGTCTAGACGCTCATTCACAAAGTAACTACTGAAGACCTACTGTGCGCCCAGTACTATGTGAAATCCAGGGAGTGAGGGCAAGGCTGACTGTGGAGAATGAAAATGAAGAAAGAACTTAGGGGAGCTCTGGTGGCCTAGTGGTAAGGAGCTGTAACTACAATCCCAGAGGCACACGGTTCGAATCCACCAGATGCTCTGCCGGGGAAGGAGGGACAATCTCCTCCTGTACCAGTCAGATCTGATTTGACGGTACACGCACACAAAAATAATAAAATAAAAATTTAAAACAAACAAACGAGCAAACAAAAAACCAGAAAATGAAGAAAGAACCACGGATAAAGTCCAAATTTCTAGTTAGACGTGACTGCTCGTCAGTAAGTGAAACCAAAGCAAGCTGACTAAGCAAAAGGCAAGGACGGTGAAGCCACATCTCACATGTTCCACGGACATGTTGTCAGGAAGGGCCAGTCCTTGGGAAAAGACATCATTCTGAGAAAGCTAGAGGGTCAGAGAAAGAGAGGAAGACCCTCCATGAGAGAGACTGATGCAAGTGACTATAACAATAGGCTTGGGTGTATCAAACATGCTGAGGATGGTGCCGGATAAAGCAGGTTCAGATCTGTTGTTCCTGGGGTTGCTGTGAGTCACAGGTGACTTGATGGCGCTGACCAACAACAAAGATAAAAACTCTATGGGGGTGATGGAAGTTCAAGATCACCATACCTTCTCTAGAAACACTTGGAAAAACATATTCCAGAAGGGTTTCAGTGAAGTGCCCTGTCTGGGGAGACTGTCATTACTTAATTGCCTTAATCTAGCCTCATTAACATACAGAGGTTAGGGCTGACCATGTAGGATGGTTACAGCACGTATTTGTGTTTATAAACTCTGACTGTCACTGAATCAGAACTGACTCATAGCTGACCTCCAGGGAGTTTTCAGAGACAATAAATAGCATAGGAGGATACTATCAATGCAGCAGCTAGTGGCTTGAATCACACGCCTACCAGTAGGCCACCAGAACTCCCCTATCTGTCTGTCTGTCTACCTATCTAGCAGCACATGCATGCACACACGCTCCACTGGTTTCCCTCCTCTAGAGAACCTAGCCTAAGATGCTAAGATAAATGTGGAGCGCTCAGACCAGAAACCCCTGGGTTAAAGTTACATACTTGGGTTGAGAACAAGACTGGCTTCCCCCTAAAAAGAAATTTCCATCCACCAGGTAAGAGTCGTTCTTATAGACTGGTTTTAGACAATAACATTTCTGGCACTGTGGGATTTTAGAGAAGATTTCTCAGTGAGTACAGGAGTGTCATCCACTTCCTAAACAGCATATCTCCGGAAGTACTATGGACTTTAATAAATGTCGATAGTTGTAGAGGAGCTTCAGGCCTTCTGTTCACAGGGTCACTATGAGTTGTGCTCGACTTGAAGGCAACCAACAACAACAACACAAAAGAGCAGTTATCCTATGAAGTGGGACATTAGGACACCACACTACTGCAGAGGGTCCTGGGACAAATGGTGCATCTTTGCAGGCTTTACCAGGTAAAGGCTTTACCCTCACCTGATGAATGGCAGGGAGATTGGTACTTTCTCAATCTGAGTTACTTTTTCTCTTCTCCATAGTCATACTTGGCTTGGTGTCGGCTGAGCACAACAACAATAGTATGAAATACATGCTGGCTTTTTTTCTCCTCCAAAATTCAGCCCAATCAGAAAGCTGGTGGGTTTACAACGTCCCCATTCCCTCTTTTAGAATGATGAGTCAGCGTGTGGCTTCACTAGAAGCATGAGTCAGCTCATTCTCGGCAGGGGTGCTCATTCTCCCCGCTCTTGGCTTGGTGTCAGATCTGTCTCTTGTCCACCCTGCAGGTCCCTCACAGAGGGCAAGAGCTTAGGGCAAAGCCTGGGAAGGCCCTGAAAGGTCCCAGTCCACAGACCTCTAAATCGCTGCCCTTCTGCGTTAGGAATAAAATCCTCACTGAACCTATATAGCGTAAGGTATGAAGGCTGCATCAGCACCACCTTCCACAAGCCCTGGCTGCCCATCAGAATCAGGTCCACCCACCTATTCTACTGGTCTGCAGAGGCCTCCAGAGGTCAGGATTCTTTTTAAAAACAATCACATGACTGCACTGCAATCCCAGAGGTATGCGGTTCAAACCCACCAGATGCTCTGCTGGAAAAGGAGGTGCAGTCTTCTCCTGTACCAGTCAGATCTGATTTGACGGTACACGTGCAAAGAATAATAAAGTAAAATTAAAACAAAAAACCAAAAACGATCACATGAGTCTAATGAGCAGCCTGGATTGAAAGGGACCAGACTAGGAGGTGACACAAACTAGCACATCAGATCAGCCCTGCTGCTGTGGCTACGGGTGGGTCATCAAATCGGAAATGACTCAGAGCTGACCCTCCAGTGGGTTTTTAGAGGTAGTAAACAGCACAGGAGGAGACAGTCCATCTTGCTTCTGCGGCCCCGCTGACAGATTCAAATGGTCTGCCTTTGAGTTGACAGCACAAATATATGTTTCCTTTGAGTGGAAACACCTACCAGGCCACCAGAGTTCTCCAGATCAGGGCTAGGAAATAATGAATCCCTAAGCTGCAGGGCACTTGATTTTACATCTTTACTGCAGGCCAATTGGCTGAGCCACTTCCTCATAACCTCTGGGTTTAATAACTTGCTCTGTTGTAACAGGGCTATGGGTGATTCTAGACACCTATACACACACACACCATAAGATGCATACCACACCCCACTCTTACATACACTGTCCACACACATACACATCAAACATACCATATACACACAAACCGTACACATAACACACACTAACTACTATCCACACCCCACACTCTCATAGCCCAACCATCTGAGCAGAAAGAGCAAGGCAGATTTAAACAACCTTATTCTAGAAAGACTGAAGCACAACTGGATGAGAGCAGTTATTATTTCCTGCACAGGTGGGTCTAGGGCTGAGGAGAAGTGCAGAGTCAGGTCTGGAGAGAAAATGAGGAAAGGTGGGAGGAGAGGAAATGAAGTCAGATGTCAAAGGCCCCACAGGTGCTGTCTGGCCCCTCTCCCCTACATGAGGAGCCAGAGTTGTTGATAGTGGCCCTCAAGTGGACAGTAACCCTATGAACAACCGATCTGAACCTTGCCCTACTCTGTGCATTCCCATGATCTCCATTACACTCAAGCCTGTTGTGGTCACTGCTACAGTCAATCCACCTCATCGAAGGTCTTCCTCTCTTTCACTGATCTACTTTTCCCAGCATGATGTCTTTTTCCAAAGATAGCCCCTCCTGACAACATGCCCCAGGTATGGGAAGCCAGATGGAGTAGCGCCTAAAAGCACGGACTGTGAGTTTACAGGTAAAGCAGGTGCAGAGAAACATGTTAAACATCACCACAGATACCACTGACCCATTCAGAACTAGGAGATTCTAGAGGGCAGGGAACAACAGGGGGGAGAGTAAGAAGGGGGGAAAGAGGAAGGGAGAGAGGATCAACAGAAAAAACAAGAGAGATGTCTCAGATAAATATAACATTACAGAAGGCCGCACAGTGGAGTGGACTTGTGGGGATTGTATAACAATGAAAGAATTTTTCTTTTACTTTTCAAAGAGAAGAGCAAATTGGGAGACAGGAGTGGGCAGGGGGAAAAGTGCAACAATAAATGAACGGAAATCCTAAGTCTCTGTAAACTTTCATTAAAATTAAAAAAAAAACAACGAAAAAAGATAAAGTATAATGTTACAGAACTTGTATAATGCTATTTAAACAAACTGCTAAAAAATTATGTGACAAAAAAGGAAATGTGAATAATAAATGGTTATTTTACGATATCAAGAATTATTCTAGTAGAAGTTGTTACAGATTGAATTATGTCCCACTCCCCAAATACGTGTCAATTTGGCTAGGCTAAGACTCTTAAGTGTTATGGAATTCTCACCCATTTTAGGGTGGAATTTAATTATCCAATGTTCTAAATCCTAATCTCTAGGTTAATGAGGCAAGATTAGAGGCAGTTATGTTAATAAGGAGGGAGTTCTGGTGGCCTACTGGCAAAAAAACTGCACTGCAATCCCGAAGGCACACAGTTCGAGACCACCAGCTGCTCTGCAGGAGAAGGATGGACAATCTCCTCCCCTGTGATTAACTGCCTCTGAAAACCCACTGGAGGAACAGCTATGGGTCAGTTCCAACTCTGTGGTACACAACAACGTTAATGAGGCAGAAGACAATGTAGAGAATTTGGTTGTCCCTCTGGTCATCCTTGTTTGTTATGCTGTTATATACCATCAAGTCAGAATCACCACATAGCTGACCCTCCAGAGGGTTTTCAGAGGCAGTAAAATAGGCTGGAGTCTGTCCATCTTTCTCACACAGAGCATCTGGGGGATTTGAACCATATTGGAACAATGTGTAAACTTCATCAGCATCTTTTAGGGTGACTATGAAGTCCATCAAGTCAGTCTGTCCTTCCCCACACTCTGATCCTGTTCAGTCTTCTTTCTCTCCTCCTGCCCCACCATCATCTATACACCGAGCAGGGAAGAGTGGTAAAAGAAGGAGATCTTTGGAAGATAAAAGTAAGGAGCTCTTGTGTCACTCTAGGGAATAGGGAAAGACTCTAGTGCCAGTCCAGGAATTATGGTGGTATCATGGGCTCTGGGAATGGTGTACTTGACTTGACAACACCCAGTGACAAAGGCATACATGTGAAAGTTGGACAATGAATAAGGAATACTGAAGAAGAACTGATATCTTTGAATTGTGTCTTGACAAAGAGTACAGAAAATATCACAGCTGACAAAAGAACAAATAAATCTCTTAGGGGAAGAGCATCCAGGGTGTCCCTTAAAGGCAAGGATGGTGAAACTTTATCTCACACATTTTGTTCATTTGTCAGGAAGGGCCAGTCCTTGGAAAAGGCATCATGCTGGGAAAGGTGGAGGGTCAGAGAGAAAGACCTTCAACAAGACACATTATGTTATAGTAGCAATGGGCTTGAGCAAAGTGGAGATTCTACGTATGGCACAGAATAGGACAAGGTTTCAATCTGTTGTTTATAGGGTCCCTATGCACTTTGCAATTCTTTGCTATGCATCAGAGAGCTGGAAAATCACCAAAGATAACAGAAGAAGAATTGATGCCTTTGAGCTGTGGTGTCAGAGAAGAGTACTGAACATACCGTGGACTCCCAAGAGAATAAAGAGGTTTATTCTGGAGAGGGTGAGACCAGGCTGCTTGTTGGAGGCAAGGATTTTGAAGCTCTGTCTCACATACTTTGGGCTTGTGGTCAGGAGGGACAAGACACTGGAGAAGGACGTTATCCTTGGAAGGGTGGAGGGTCAGCACAGGAGAGAACTCCGGATGAGGTGTATTGACACACTAAATAGGGTAATGGGGGTAAGCGCATCGGAGACAGTGAGACTGGCTCAGGATAAAGCAGAATTCAGAGCTATAGCATTTAGGGTTGCTATGAGTCACAGGTGAGTTGTTGACACATAACAACATGTACCAACAAACCTGTGTTATGCAGATAACATAACCTGGCTTGCTGCAAGTGAAGAGGACTTGAAACACTTGCTATTAAAGATCAAAGATTATAGTTTTCAGTATGGATTACATCTCAATATCAAGAAAATAGAAATTTTCACCAAAGGACCAACAGGCAACATTATGATAGATGGAGAAAAGTTTAAAGTTATCAATTATTTCATTTTACTTTGATCTATAATCATTACCCTTGGGAGCAGCATTTAAGAAATCAAAAGACGTGTCACATTGAGAAAATCTGCTGTCAGACATCTCCAAAGTACTAAAGAGCAATAATGTCAGTTTAAAGACTAAGGTGCACCTGATCAAAGCCACGGTCATTTCCACTTTCTATACAACTTAAAGTTGAATAGTGAATAAAGATGACAGAAGAAGAATGGATACCTTTGAGTTGTGGTGTTGGAGGAAAGTACTGAATATCCTATGGACTGTCAAAAGAACAAGTCTATCTTGAAGGAACTGCAATCAGAGTGCTCCTTCGAGACAAGGAAGGCAAAAGGAAGTCAGTGTGGTGAGGAGAGGAGAGGAGAGGAGAAGAGAGGAGGGGAGGGGAGGGATTGGAAAGGGAGGGGAGGGAAAGGAAGGGGAAGGGGCAGGAAGAGGAGAGTGGGTCCCGGGAGAAGGAGGTCAGCAGGGGCTGGGCCACAGTGGCCTTTATGGCCACTTCCAGAAATGAGGTCTTGGCGAGCTCCGGTGGCCTAGTGGCAGGAAACTGCACTGCAATCCCAGAGGTGCACAGTTCAAATCCACCAGATGCTCTGCTGAAGAAGGAGGAACAATCGCCTCCTGTACCAGTCAGATCCAATTTGACGGTACACACATAAAAAGAATAAATAAAGAAATAAAAAAAAAGAAATAAGATCTTCACCTCAGAAGCAGAGCCATTAAAGGGTGTTTAAGCATGGTGGGTCACCTGATCAGGCCTCTATTGTTGCAACTCTGCCATGTGGAAGAGGAAGTGACTGGATGGGCCCAGAGTAGAAGCAGATCTATTTCTAGGGTCCAATAGATGATGGGGTTTGGTCTGGGAGTGTGGCAGGAGTGATGGCAGATGTGTAAGACCTAACATTACCAGGCCTCCAGTTGTATTTAGAGGGTGGGGGTGAGGGAACGAGGTATACAGATTCCTCCCGCGTTACTGACTCCACTAGTTGGGGCGTCATTGGGCTGACTGAGAGCTACGGTTCGCTGTGCAAGGGGCAGGCTTGGATGAAAGGACAAAAGTTACTTACGGATGGATGAATGCACTGAACTTTATGCAGGTCACGTTACTGAAGAAACCAGGATGCTCCTTAGAAACAAGGATGGTGAAACTTCACCTCATATACTTCAGGAGGGGCCAATGTTTGGGGAGAGGGGGGAGAAATCAATTTGGGAAAAATGGAAGGGTCAGAGAACGAGAAAAACCCTCAACAAGGCGGATTCACGGTGACTGTAACAATGGGCTTGAGTACATCAGAGATGGTAAGGGCGGCGCAGGACAGCGTAAGGATTTGATCTGCTCTTCACAGGGTTGCTATGAATAGCAGTTGACTTGATGGTGCATAACAACATTACTGAAGAGAAACTTCAAAGGCAAATACAACAAAGCTTTTACTCCCCTCAAGAACAGTGCCAAATATAGGTACCTGCAATAGCTGCAGGAGAATAGCTTCAGATGTGTTTTTTTTCCCTTGCTCCAGAAGTGAAGAGAGCAAAGGATTCAATAATTAAAGCTACTTTACTTTTGTTGTTGTTATGTGCTGTCGACTCATAGCGACCCCATGTACAACAGCCCTAAACCCTGCTCTATCTCTTGCCAATCTTAATTGTGTCTAACACACCTATCCCCATTACCCCAGAGACAGAATCAATCCATCTCATAGAGGGTCTTCTTCCTGTGCTGTCCCTCCACCATCCCAAGCATGACATCCCTCTCCAAGGACTGATCCCACCGTGCAACATATCCAGAGTATGTCAGACGGAACTTCAGAATTCTTGCCTCCAAGGAGCAGCCGGGCTTCACCCTCTCCAGGATGAACTTGTTTGTTCTCTTAGCAGTCCATGGTACATTCAATACTCTTCTCCAGCACCACAGCTCAAAGGCATCAACTCTTCTATCATCCCTAGTCACTGTCCAGCTCTACAAAGCATAGCAAGTAATGGCAAAGACCATAGCTTGTATCAGGTGCACCTTAGTTTCCAAACTGACATCATTGCTCCTCAGTACATCTGATGGGTAACTGTCCCATATGTCACACACAGTGTTCTCATGGGGACTGGAAGTCCCTAAACCCATGGACCTTCAGGTAGCACAGAGGGAATGACCGGACAAGGAAAAGATGAGACCAGTCCTTTCTCTCCAAAGGTGGAGGGGGTGGGGAGTTAGTACTGAAGCAACCTAGTAAGCACAAAGCAACAATCAGAACGCTCAAGTAAAAACTGGGCTGTGAGAATCCCATCTGGGGAGGCCAGAGAGGTGGGGACTGTGACTTGACAAGACCTGAGGATTAACATCATGAGGGAAGAATTCTCCCAGAGGGGCTGGGGCTTAGAACCAGGAGCATGTGTGGGTCAGGGAGGTGGGCAGTAAGAGTCACACTGTGTAGGCAGAGCCCCACCACCACCACCATCACCACCACACAGCCTGGCCCTAGGAGGTAACTGACGCTGCAGGGAAACCACTAGTCTAGTCTCAGATATCTCACAATCTGAGATGGTTTGGTTTTCTGGGGCTTTTTTTAGGGTTTTAAAGGAGGGACATTTTGACCAAAATTTAATCAGAATTTCAGGACCCTTAAGTTTGGGGTTATTTTTTTTCTTTTGTTTTGTTGGGGTTTTTTCCCCCACAAGCAGGTTTCTCACAAAATCAGTTGTTTGAAACCTTTTTGCCAGATCGAGTCAACATGATACAACTTGTATGCTGGAGTAAAGAAATGCACTGTATGGGAGGGAATGCAAGGAGGGAAGGGGAGAGAGCGGAGGAATGGGGAGAAGTGGCAAAACCACAGGGTTGCAGTTTGGTGGGTGGAGGGAGGGAGTGAAGGAAATGGGAAGGAACTGGGTGCAAAGATAGGGTAGTGATGGGCCAGCTCCAATGGTGATTTATTTTATAAAACATAAGGCGTGAGAAGGATTGGATGAGACACAATGTGAACGAAGAACAGGGTGAAACACAATGCATTTGAACCTCTGAGATGGTGTATGTCTAGAGGAAACTAAAGTCCTATTTAAACACAGGAAGGACATTGTATCAGAAGACTCAGGAATGTAAGGATTCTTGCTGGTCAGCAAAGCTTGAAGCTCCAGCACCACTTTGTATAAAGCAATACTTTGTCACCAGACACACACACACACACACAGGACTTTTTGCACAATTGCAAACTTCCTTTGTCACTACACACACACACACACACAGAGGACTTTTTGCACAATTGCAAACTTCCCCCACGTCAGGGTCACTAGCCACCAGCCTGGCTCCCTCCAGGCCACCTCTGGGTCCCTATCCTAACCAGTCCACCGCCCGGGTGCTGCAGGCCGTGGGGACCCCACCTCCTGGGCCGGCACAGGGCGTCCGAGGGCGAGTCAGCGATGTCCTGTCAGGGGTCCCGAGGGAGGTGCACTGTCCCTGCGCCCAGCAGAGCCAGAGGGAAGTTGGATGCGGCCAGGATCCCAGGTTCGAGCCCGGCCGGCGGACTCAGGAGGGGGTGCTGGTGGACAGTCGGCGGGGACCCTCGGTCTGGGCCAGCGGCCCAGGAGATGACACAGCGTTTCCTCCGCACCCTCTCCCCATGTCCACTAGGTCCTTCCCCGGCAGGTGCCAGACGGCTGGCTCGCTCCGTTAGCGAACCCGCAGCCCCAGGGCCCGGGACCCCCAGCGCGGGCATCCTGGGACGTGGCCCTGACACTTCACCCTTCGTGGCCTCGACTCGGGTCAGGGGCTGGAGGGGTGATCACCGCGCGGACACACTGCCCCGAGGCCCCACCAGCAGCAGGGGCCGAATGTCAGTCCCTGCTGAGGGGACAAAGTTACAAGGTGGCGCCGCTACGCCAACTTCTCATCAGGAGCGGGACTCGAACTTCGGCCACGGGGAGCGGACGCCCGCGGCGGCTCAGCCCTCGGCGCCGGGCTCGCGGCGGCCAATCACAGGGCGCCCCCGGCGGCGGCGGCTGGAAGAGGCGGGCAGCCGGGGAGTGACAGCGTAGCCCGCCAATAGAAAGCCAGGATGGGTGTCGTCCCAGTGACCAATCAGGGAGGGGCGGCTGTGGCTGCGGTTACCTCAGGTAGCAGCTGCTGAAGGTTCTGGTGGCCGCGGGTCGGAGCCCCCGGCGCTAAAGGGGACTTTGAGGGGAGTTTGTGCGCTCCTATCGTGACCCCCAATGAGCCTCGGCCCACAACTCTGTTCTCACCTGCTGGAAGCGGGGCTTGCCCAGCTGGAAAGGCGGTGCGTCCGTTGCGGAGTTCGCAGCACTGGCTGCCGCCGCCGATGCTGTAGTCGATGTATCCGCCATGGCCAATGACGCCCGCAATCTCCGGCCCTTTTAAAATGTCCCTCCTCGGCCCCCGCCACAGCTGCATCTCCTGATTGGCCAGGAGCAGCCGCAGCGCGCAGGCGCAAGGGGTTGTGGGAATTGTAGTCTTTCGGATCTTGGAGCCCGGCAGCCAGGACTGGGGAGCCTTGCACTTGCCAACCGGGCTGGGGTCTCGTTTCTTCCACCCGGCTTCGCGGAGCTGGCAGTGCGGGATGCGTGTGTCCCTAAGACTATAAGGTCGCTACAACGGGCCCTGGAGCAGATTCCTGTTTATTTACTCTCAGTATTGGAAACGGGGGCCGTAAACGAAGCTGCAGCCCAGAAGGGCCAGATCCTAGCGGGCCCAACAAGGGGTCCAGAATGACAAGGACTTCAGGAGGAGTAGAGTTAATCTCTGAAGGTTTTTCTGCAAAGAGTTGCACTGCGGCGTCCTCCTGCAGTTGCGGGTCACCACCTTGCCCCCTCCTCTCTGCAGCACCTTAAGGCTCCGTTGAGGTGGGGGGGGGCGGGGAATGTGCTGGCTGACCCTAGACCTTGAGTATTCACTACCTTTTGCTCAAAAGACTCAACTTTGTTATCATATCCTGACGCTTGCTTTTCAGGCTTTAACCTGAAGTCTGTCTTTCCCTCGATCCTCTGCCCTACTTACACAAAACCCATTACACATCTTAATGGCACGCAGTTGCATTTGTATTTATGGCTTCCCACATCGCTCCTAAGAAGCAGAAGGGCAGGGGTTGTGACCTTCTGTACCAGGTTCTCAGGGCCAGGAGAGCCCACATTGCGGCTTTAGGTGCCACAGAATCAACTAATGAACAACAGAACTAAATCTTGCCCTGCCCGGCACCATCCTCACCATCTCTTACCAGCTCCAGTCCACTGTGTTACAGTCCTTCTCGATTCGTTTTATCGAGGGAGATCACAATAGAAACTCAAGTATTTCTTAGTTAAATGGGAGAGTCCTCTGAGCCCAGGCAGGCTGATTAAGCTTCTCAGCAGGAAGAAAACGGGGGTAGGGGACACAGTAGTGTCCATCAGACAGGTCATACAAGGACTTTGGTTTAAGAATGGCTTCTATGTATTGTACAGCTAGGTACCAGTACCTGTAAAGAATTCACACTATGTGGAACACAAGAGAAAGTTCCCAAGCAACGTACCTAGTCCGTGAGCCAGACTGAGGGGAGAACTGCATCCTGTTTCACCAGAGGACAACAGATACGGTGTTGCCTCTATTGAATCCCTTTCAGTGACCTGGATCTCACAGTGATGTGCAGGGTGGCCCATGGCTACACGGAGCCTTTCTTTTTTTTTTTTTCTCTATAAACTTAAATTAAAATATCAATTAAAAACAAAAGAGTAGGATGGATATCACTTTATAAAGATTGAGTGAGGTACACAGGATTCAGGCCACAGCATTTCAGTTGCTTTGTATGCATCTGTAATTAGACAGTGAATAAGGACATCCCAAGAAGAATTGGTATGTTTCATTTGTGGTATTGGTGAATACTGTGGAATATCTCATGAATCACCAAAAGAACAACCAAATCTGGCTTGGAGGAAGTATACCCAGGGTGCTATTACACGGAGCCTTTCTATAAACCACGTGACCTGTAGTCACATTCCTTTTCTACCAATGAACCAGCAAACAGGCTTTTCCTAATGGCAGAGGAAAATTCTAACTAGCCATGCTTGTATCTTGGATTTTTCTGTTCCCCCTGCTAGACCAAGTTGTTTGAGAATAGGAATCAAGTTTTTGACTCTGAATTATCCCACAGCACCCAGTAAATGTACCCATAAATAGGTGTACTCAAGTACTGCCCAAACACTAAGCAAATATACTGGGGAAAAGTAGTCAGAATGCTCCTCAGAGGTGAGGGTGGTGAAAATGTGCCGTCCATGCTCTGGGCATGTTACCTGGAGGGGCCAACCTCTAGGGAGAGACATCATGCTTGCTAAAGAAGAGGGACAGAGAAAGAGGAAAAACCTAAATGGCAAGGATTGATAAAGTGGCTGCAGAGGGGCACATGGGCACAGCAGAGATTGTAAGGATGGTTTAGGACCTGGCATGATTTCATTCCGTGTGACACAGGGCACCTGACAACATAAAGAGGTAACCGAAAACTGTTAGTGTCCAGTGGAGGGAGGACCCCAAGAACAGCCTCCTGGGCAAGCTTCTGATGCTGGCTCTGATATGGCGGCGAGGTTACAGGGGTGGTACAGCCAGAAACTTTCCTACCTTAAGACTGTCTTTCCCACAGAACCCTTGCTCACTCATTCACCGCAACACAGAAACACTACAGAGCCACCTGCAGTATGTGAACCTTTTATTCTTCATAAAGTGCTCAAAACATGAAGAACAAGCTCTTTATAAACAGGAGTTACAACAAGGAAGACAGACTAATAGCCAAGCAGATCTGAGCCTGCCCTCCACCCACCCAGCTCTCCTCCAGCTGGGGCCAGGAGCAGAAACACTGCAGAAGGACCTCAGGCTCCAACTCGGCATCTCTCCTCACGACATCCCTGCCCTGGGCACCCTGGAGGCCCAATGCCCAAAGGATACAGGAAATCGGGTCAGGAATGGGGGGGGGTACAAGAGATACCCACCCAGCAGCAGAGGATGCACTTCCCAGTGGAGATGCTCCCCCAGTTCCTAATGGCTCCCCACAAAAGATGGGACTCAAGTCCTGGGCGCCTGCCCATCTTTTCCTCAGTTCTTATGACTGGTCCTTAAGGGGCCCTCTCTCCTTTTTGTGGAGGGGAGTGGCCATCCAGGGGTCTCACTGTCTGCAGGAGACCTCATCCACAGAGCACAGCCTTCTAAGCATTTAAGAGGGGTCCCCAGATCCTCTCCAGATAGGCGATCCCATTCTCAGTGAATAGGTGAGCGGCATTCTCACTTTCTTCCTGGGTAAATGCTCCTCCTTTCTTCCTCCTTCCCTTCCCTCTGCCACACTGACTAACCCCAGGCACCCTTCACCTGCAGAGGCTTCCATGCTTCCCACAAGCACACCCCAGAGACAAGGACAAAGGACCGATGCTTCGATTCAAAGGGTGTCACAGCCAAGCCAGGCAGGGCCAAGGGGAAGGAGCTCAGTGGATTCAGGGGAGGCCAACAAATGTTTTTCGCAAAAAACAGGTGTCTCCCAGGAGCAAGGTGGGTCTCCAGAATGTCTCTTTCATCCCAGGGCTGTCCAGCTGAGGCAGCAGGAGCTCGGCCAGACTCTTAAACAGACTTGATTCCAGAGGAGGGAAAAGGTGACCCCAGCTGCCCCCATTTTCGTCCCACACCCACCACGTGCTCCATGAGGAGAGGAAGAGGGGATGCCAAACAGGGGGAGGGGCTCTGGCCCCTCCCACAAAAGGCACATTTTAATTGGTTTCCAAAAGTTCAAACCCTGTGGCAGGACAGAGTTTTGGCATCTAGATGGGCAACAAGAGCACAGATGGAGGCTCGAACCCACAAACACTGGCAGCTCAAAGCCTTGAGCCCTGGAGGGGTCCATGCCCTGGGGTGGGCCAGCACTCGGTAGCCCCTGTCCTCACACACCCCCTCACCTGATGAAAGGTCTAAGGAGGGAGGGGAAGGTTCTTGCCCCTCAAATTAGTACCACGGGGACTTGGGCGGGGCAGAGAGACCTGCCTACAAGCTCGATGGGATGGACGTGATGCTGGAGAGGTTTCCCAGAGTCACAGACAGACAGGCAGCTTGGTCCCCGCCCTGGCCTGGGAACCCCTCTAAGGACAGAGGTCGATGAAGAGGGCAGGGGTGCCGGGTGAGAAGAAACGGCTGAGTGCCTTTGGGGGACAAAAAGCACGTGCTAACAACCAGCCTCGGACAGAATACCATCTCACACTGGCTCACAGCAGCTCCAGCCTGTGGGTTTCCACTTCTCGGGGTTGCCAAAGCTAAGGGGTATGACAAGAAGCAGGTGGAAAAGGCCCGGGGCTCCCGGTGATATCCGATGTACATACACAGACTCTGGGGACCCTCAACAGGAGCCCCAAGGCACCCCTTCAGCAGCTCTGGTTAAGGGAGGAGAGGGGATGGAGTGAGGGGACGCTTCACCCTGCTCCAGGTCAGGGTAAGTTGATGGGGGAAGGTGGCAGAGCCCTGCATGGGGTCCCCCAGCCCTGGGGGTGGTTACTTGGGGGGCATGGCGGGGATCTGCAGCAGGGTGGGTGAGGTCTCCATGATGCGAACGAGCAGCCGGTCGATGTAGCTCTCCAGCTCCTGCACGTGCTCGTCACGCTGGCTCAGCTCCCGCTCCCGCTGCAGGAGCAGCCCAATGAGCTCGTCATGCGTCAGGTGGTAGTATCGGGCCGACTGGTCAGGCGTGCCGTCCTGCACAGGGCAGCACAACGCAAGTGAGCCCCGTGCGGCACCCCACCTCCACCTCCACTTTGACCCTTGACCATCACCTCCACTCCACCTCCACCTCCCCCTAACCCCCTCTACCTCCATCTCCAACTTTACCCTCCACCTCCTCCTCCACCCTCCACCCTTCACCTCCACCCTCCACCCTTCACCTCCACCCTCCACCCTTCACCTCCACCCTCCACCCTTCACCTCCACCTCCACCTCCCCTGGAGCAGCCAGAGATGTCCTGACACCTCCTCCTCACTCTGCCCACCCCTGCACCCTTCACAGAGCACACCCCAATTACCACCACCATCACCTCCAGAGTGTCACCCCCTCCTTGCTCCACCCATTCCTGAACCCTCCCCAGGGTGCACCCCACTTCTACCACCACCCACCCTGGAGCAGTCAGCCTTCTACAGGATCCTGACGCCCCCACAGGTTCTCCCCCCCGTATCCCGAAAGCCCGGCTGGCCCTTACCTTCAGCCTCTTGCCTTCCACAGCCTGGCCGACCTGAGGGGCTGGAGCCACAGGCTGGACGCCGCCAGATGTGACAGTCTTGAGCTTCTCCAGGCCGCTGCTCAGGGCTGTGCTCAGGCTGGAGCGTGGTGGCTTCCTGTCGGGGCTGTTCTCAGTGGGGGCGGCACTGAGAGGCTTCACAGGGTGGGGGCTGTGAGGACAGAGAAGAGGGCGTCGTAGGGAGGGCACGCCGTGCAAGGAAAAGCAGGTGGCCTTCTCTGAAGGTCCCAGGTCACTCCACAGGGCAGTGCCTGCTTCTTCACAGTGGGTCTCCCAGGCTTCCCGGGAACCCTGCCCTCACAGCCCCCTTCTGTATACCCACCGCCCACACCCCCAGTTCACTCCCACAGCTGACCCCTTCACAGGAAGGTGATGTCGAAGATGCCCTGAGGGATCCTCCCTCCTCTCTGTACTGTGACCTCTCTCCAGGGGTGACCAACCATCCCTAGAACTAGGTCTCAGGACCTGAGTGACACCACACACGCCCCGAGCCAAGTCAGCGTCCTCCTCCCTACGCCCTGCACTGTTTCCCGTCAGCACGCAAGGCGCCTGGGACACACTCCCCGGAGCTCCCATCACTCTAGCTGCCCACACATACCATCCCTCTCTCCCAGAGGCGAGGACAGTCCACCTCTGACTTCACCTTAACCCCTCACAGCACTTTAGTGCCTATAGTCACCACGTGTCCTTGCTGAGGTCACCAGGCCTGTGGGTGCTCACCTCAAGGCCTCTCCTGTCTGCCTTTCATCCCTCTGCTTGTGAGACATGGCTGGGCTCCTGACCTCTGGTGGTCCCTCTCGATCTAAGCTGCCAGCTGCCCTCCTGTCATCCGCTCTGCCCCCATCAGCTTCCACCAAGCTCTGCCCTCCACATCCACCTACATCTTTCCTGAGCTGGGGACACAGGACACAGCAGACATGACCAGTTCTCTCCGCAGAGGAGCCAGAGATCATGTGTTTAACTCCAGTCAGAAACCTCAAACATCCCACCTTCCACCCTCAGTCCTAACAGTTAAACCCTTCTGTGTCCTATCTTTACACAGCCCAGCAACTAAACCCTCTCCTCTGTGGCAGTCCCGTCACCTCTAACCTTTGCCATCTGCTGTGGAGTAATAACCCAGGGGCCCCTCCAGAGATTAAAAGCCTTGCAGTGGTACCCATCCCCCACCCCAGGCACAGGAAGGTGGCCTGTGACCCTCACGCTCACAAACCGCTGGCCCTCCACCTGGCACTTCTTCTTTCTTTTTTTCCATTCTCTGCCTACTCATTTTCAGTCCAGACTCCCCAACCCTGACTCCTCCAAATTCCTGCCTCTAGGACTGTTCCCTAAGTACCATTCCCCAGATCAACAGCCCTGCCTCTTGGGTACTTCTTACAAATGCACACGCACTGGCAGGCCCCCAGGACGTGGCCCATCAGCCCAGGAAGCATGATGAATTCCCAAGGCCCTGAGCGCCCAAAGGCCGCTCCCCCAGGCCAGGGCCCAGCACAGGCCAGAGCTGTGCATCTGGACCACTAATCAGACTAAGACTGCAACTGGGTCCTTTCCTCCCACCCAGCACCTGCCTCGGGGGTTGGGTACAAACTAATGTTGCCTGCAGGGCACTGGGTGGGGGTGACCCAGGCTCTGGGTCTGATGGGCCTCAGCCCACAGTTCCCAGCTGGGGGCCTGTGTAAGGCCCACTGCACGTACAGACATGAAGCCAAACCCAAAGAGAGGGAAACTCTAAACCAAAATGAGCCAGTGAGGGTGCTCAGAAGTGGTGCTGAGAGACCCCAGCGTGAGGCAGCTGCCCCATCCCACTCCTCTCCCTCACTGGAGGGATCACCACTGCCGACCACCCGAGGGCAGCCGGGCATTCCTGCCTGTCCACCCACCCCTCACATATCAGCACTGGCTTCCCTGGAGGTCAATTCTATCTGCCCCTTGGCCTGAAAATTCCTTAGGAACACACCAGGGACAGTGCACTTCACCTTTGTGCACTGTCCCCTCACAGACCTGCAGCAAATGCTCGGCACAGCTGGACAGTGGCACGCCTTCTCCAGGGAGAGTCAGGGCAAGTGGGGCTCAAAGTGGGCCACATGCCCCACTCTGGTCATCAGAGCCAGCAGCGTGGGGTCCCCCATCCTTCTTCACACCAGCTCCCACAGTGCTACTTTCCCTCTGGACTTTGTGCCTCCCTAAATCACACCGCAAAGACTGGCAGTGGCCACTGCCTTAAGATCTCAGCTCCAGGCCACCCCTGACCAGCCACCTAGGGAGCTCGCAATCTTATTTCCCTTAGAAATAACACCAATGCCAGGCCAGCAGCTACTTTCACGAGGCACAGCCCTACATGGTGGGACCATCCCTTGAAAGATCCAACATACAAACTAATGAAGCCAGCAAGCTTCTTTTCCTGAGAGTCACATACATGGGAAGTATTTCAGGCTTGGATAGCGTTTGCTCTCTCACTGTGTGTGTGGGGTCAGTGTGTGTGTGTGTGTGTGTGTGTGTTTCTAGCCTCTGACCGAAGCATTTATCCTCCTCTGACTTTATGTCTTTCACAGCCTTCTTCTTTTGCATCTATGTGGACAGGAAACTAAAAAGAGCTGGGGCCTGTACTCCAGAGAGCTACTGCCAGCCCTCTTCTGGCTCTGTCAAAGACTGCAGTTAAACATGGCCCAAAGCAGACAAAGTTCTAGAACATAGGACCTAAGGCTCTAGAACAGGCCCCTAGCTGACCATGTTCTAGGACACAGCACTTGCTGATAGGGCTCTAGAAAACATCCCTAGTTGTAAGGGCTCGAGAACATGGCCCTAATTGGCAGAACCCCAGAACAAAGCCCCAGGTGACATGGCTCTAGGACACAGCCCAAGCAGGGCTCTAGAATGAGGTCCTAGAAAACAAGATCCTAGAACAAAACCCTAATTGCTAAGGAACATGGCCCTAGAGAAAAGGCCTCTAGAACTTGGGGTCCTACTTGACTAGGCTCTAGAACAGAGTGCTAGTGGGCATGGTTCTAGAACACCGCCCTAGCCAGCAAAGATCTAAAATACATACCTAGATTACCATATTCTAGAAGACAGCCCTAGTTGACAAGATTCTAAAATGTGGCCCTTGTTTACAGGGCTCTAGAAACTGACCCTACTTGACAGGATTCTAGACTGTGCCCCTAGATACCAAAGCTCTAGAATATGGCTCTGATTACCAGGTCCCCAACACACAGCCCTAGATGGCAGGGATCTAGAATAGGGCCTTAGAAGACATGGCTCTAGGACAGGGCCCTAGTGGACAAGAACATGAGCCTAGCTGCCAGGGCTCTAGAACACGGTCCTAGCTGCCGGGGCTCTAGAACACGGTCCTAGCTGACAGGGCTCTAGAACACGGTCCTAGCTGACAGGGCTCTAGAACAGGGCCCTGGTGACAAGTGTCAGGCAAGTGCTCTGCTCCAGGCAGCCCACAAGCCAGCTGGCCCCCTTGCACTTGAGTACCTCAACACTGGGAGGCGCCAATCAGCCGTCCCCTGGCTTCATTCTGCGTTCCCTGCGCCCTGTCAAGTCATCCCGAAACCCTGTCTTCCGAGGCCCAGAAGCCCTTGTTGGGAGGCATCCTCCTTGCTCAGGGTCCCAAAGAGAAGCGGCCTCAAAGCTGAAACCACAGAAGCTCCTGCTGTCCTGTCTCAGGGACTGGTGGGAACCCAGCGCCCAGCCTCTCTGAAGGCCTCGCCCTGCCCTCGGGAAGATCCGGGTGGGAGCTCACCTGGCACCAGGCTGCAGCTCCTCGACTGGCCGTGTCTCCAAGGGCAGAAGCACAAGCGGGGAGGCTGGGGTGGCTGCAGCGTGGTCGTCCCTGAGAGGGGTTGGGGAGTCCTTGGCTGGGGAGGGCTCACTGGGGCCCAAGGATAAGGCTGGCCCTCCCTGGGGTGGGGAGGGCTCGGCCAGGGGCCAGGCTCCTGGCAGGGATGCACCCTCAGGGCTGAGTCCTGTCTGGAGGTGACTGGCCCAGAGTGGGAGTGGGGGTGGTGGGAAGGCTGGCTCTGGAGGGGTGGGCGGTTCCTCTGGACCCGAGAAGATAGACGATTCTCTGGACCCAGGAGGGGATACGGAGGGGAGGCTGGGGGGGTCTCGGCTGTCCCGAGGCAGGAAGGTGTCCTCTTTGGAGACCCACAGGTCAGTCTGTTGGGACCTGGCTGGCATGGGCCTGAGTTCCTCTCTGGCTGGTCCCTGGCTATGTGTCTCATGACCATCAGGGGCTTCTCCTTGCTCCAGAGCTCCCCAGATCTGTGGACCTGGAAAGGCCAGGCTGTCTGAGTAGGCAGGTGAGGGGAGAGGGCCTTTAGGACTGGTGGGCAGAGACAAGCAGGAGGGAGAAGGTGGGGGGCTGGCATCCTCTCCAACGCCTTCCCGGCTTAGCTCATCCAGCAGGGTCCCCGAAGAATGGCCATCAGACCCCTCTGACTCAAGCTTCTCATCTTCCTCCTCTGCCTCGTGTGGACGGGGAGCTGGAGGACTTGGGGAGGTGTCATCTCTCGTCTCAGGCCTCCAGTCGGGAAGAGCCCCCGCAGCCTCTTCCTCCTCCTCCTCTTCCTGCTGGGAATGTCCAGGGATGAAGAGACGTGGTGGCTTGGGAGGTGGCATGCCTTGCTCCTCTGACCCCCTCTCAGGTGTCACCTCCGGTGCTGGCTCCAGTGGGAGAAGCCCCTCGGTGCCCTGGGGTCTCACAGCTTCTGGTGACTCTGGCCGCACCTGCTGGGCGGGCAGCTCCTCAGACCCTGCCTGCAGGACAGGGGAGGACGCCTCGGCTGCAGGCGAGATGGTGACCACGTCCCAAGGCCAGGCGTCACTGGCCGTGCTGAGCTCTGGAAACAGCTGGCTGGCGCCCCCGGAGGCCTCCTGGTCCTGGCCCTCAGGGGTGTCATCTGGGCCGGGCAGCCGCTCCCACACGCTGATCACTTCCGGGGAGCTGAACAGAGAAGCGGGGCTGCCTGATGGACTCTGCCCCAGGTCCCCTCCTGAAGCCGGCGGCTCCTCACCCGGTTCTGTATCGTCAGAGGCCGCTGTGGGTGGCCAGGCAACTGGGGTGGGCAGGGTGGCCCCCAGGGGCTGGAAGGGCCCCACGTCCACTGTGCTCGCGCCCCGGCAGGCCAGTCCCAAGTCCACAGGCATCACAGACTCCGGCCACACGCTGCTCCCAGCTCGTCCTCGTCCCTCAGGCTGTCCCTGAGGCCCAGGCACCTCCACAGTCACGGCCTTGGGGCCCAGTGCCTGCAGCCCAGCCGCCTCGGGCCCCATTCCTGCAGGAGCCAGGGCTTCGGGACACAGCCTGCTGGCAGCAAAGACGTTGAAGGTGTCGTCCCACTCGGGCAGGCCTTTCCCTGGGGCGGCCTGGGGTGGGGGGCTGGCCCTGGAGGCACTGGGGAGAGAGGGAGCGGGTGAAGGACAGTTTAGTATTTTCAGTGCTACCAGGTCATCGAAGAAGGGACTGCTCTGCAGGGAGGAGAGGAACGGATTGGTGAAGCCTGAGGATCCAGATGGGGTGGCCTCAGGGGTGGTGGCCTCGGGAGTGGCGGTGGCAGCGGCGGGGGAGACGGCGACGCAGTGGTTAGCGCCTAGCATGTGTGCAGCGGCGGGAGCAGGAGTGGCGGGGGCCGGAGTGCAGGGGGAGCAGGGGAGGTGGCGAGGATGCGTGGCCGGGCCAGGTTCTACCTGAGGAGACACGTCCAGGCTGTGGAGGGAGACAAAACCACGAGCCTCCTGGTTAATGCTGGCACTGAGGGGCTCCCGTGGACCCCCGCCCCCACCCACGTGGGCCGGGCAGGGACACAGGGGAGACCCCCGCCCTGAGCACTGGAGACCCCAAGGAGTAGAGCTAACGTCATTCTCACAGCCACCTGGAGTGCCATCGTCCCACTGCGCACCCAGGATCCAGGCCCAAGCCTCGTCCTCTGCCCTGCCCTGTGCGGAAGGATCTCCTCCACATCTGCCTCAAGTCTGAAGAACCCACCAGAAAAATGCCCTAGATCCAGTAAAGGACAGAGGACAAAGACCACCAAATGGCTCTCAAGAGGTCAGGAGACCAAAAGGCAGAGCCACACACCAGGGTCTTAGGACCCTTGCTCGGACCAACCCTTATGACCACTGCAGAAATGAGTGTCAGAGACAGCTGTCATCAATGCCAGAGAGCCCACCCCTTCTCTGAGAGGGGCAGCGGAGAAGGCCAAGGACAGGGGCAAGGGAGGTGCCTGAGAGTCTGCACCACCCTCCACGGCCCAGTGCCCCCGCCATGCCTGCAAGAGGCACCCTGGGCCCACCCTCAGAAGCCGCCGTGTTGGGAGGCAAGGAGCTGGAAGTGGGGCAGTTCTGGGGTCACCAAGGGCTCCCCTGACTGTCCTCAGCCCTCCCCTCCAGCACCCTTCAAAGAGGGAGTCCCTCACCCACCCACCGTGCACTCTCATGGAGAGGTGTGCTCGTGGAAACCCCTGAAACTAGAAGCATGGCTTCCCCAGGACACAGAAGAAGGGGACGCACACCCAAGCATCTAGCAGTGAGACACAGTGTAACAGGAACTTGACATGGTGGCCGGACCACCTGCCGGCCCCAGGCCACCTCAGCCTCGCCCTCTCTGCCAGCCAGTCCCCTCGTCCTCCAGCTGAGCTCCCCAAGACTTCCGCTCCCTGATCCCCACCTGCCCCAGGCGGAAGAGCTGGAAAACGCTCCCATCTCCAGCTCCATTCACCCAGCTTCTTCCCACTTTCCTGTCTCAGTCGCAGCACTTAATGTGAGGGTGGTGGTTTTCTTTCTTTTTTTTTTAAAAAAAAAAAAAAAAAGCTTCATCCATGTCGGCCCCAGCCAGGCTTCCCAGCACCGCTCAGCTTTACCGTCACCAGCGGAGAAGGGAGGATCCTGGCCAGACCTGAAGTCTGGGCCCCAACGAATGTCCCATCTTGCTCACTCCCGGCAAACCTCCGTCTCTCACTCCCAGCAGGCCTAGGGCCAAGGAGTGTATGTTTACCTTGGAGACCAAGAGGGTGAGGACAGTGAACCCCAACAAGGAACTCTCTGCTCTCTAGTCACAGCATGTACATCAACTATGCTCAACCTGCACAGCAGGACATGGCCCATGTAAAGGCTGGGGCCACTCTCTCCCCAGCCCCCTTTAGGATGAGTGGGGAAAGAGGTCCGTCAACAAACAGCATGTTTCTCTGCACCCCCAGTCCCCAGCCGGGCCACCCACTCACCCTGGTGGTCTTGAAGCACAGGAGTCAAGTGCAGAGATGCAGGCAGGAGACAGGCAACCCGGCCACACGCCCTGCCTGCAGGCTCCCTGGAGGCACACACGTGCCGGTTGGTATGGAATCGGCAGAGGGCTCTCCCCAGGGAAGGTGACTGCGGGCACTGTTCCCAAGCCATGGTGCTGAGCAAGCCCTATCCAGCCCCTCGGCCCACCTATATCCTGCATTCTCCGGTATCCTCACCACGCTCCATGCCTGGTACAGACCCCCTCCCATCCTGCCTGCAGAGCACACACCTGAGACAGGTCCCCAATGAGGCTACCTGTGCTTCAAGGGCAGAGGCACACCTTCTTCCCCAAGAGCCCACCAGGCGTCCAACACAATGCCCACAGCAGCAAGGCTTCATGAATGAGCATCCGTCTTCTCTCCTAAGACTCAACACGTACTCTAGAGAAACCTTGTTCGGTACCGTCCCCATCTCCTCTATGACACTTTTACCACACTCCGTCCTGCCCGCCTTCAGGTAGAAGGGAAAGCAATCATAGGACAACGGGTCTCTGCCCTGCATCCTCTGGGCCTCCAGGAGTTTCACATCAATTGGAGGGTCTTGTCACTTAATGGAGGAATCACCCATTCACAGTTGCAGCCCCTGCTCCTGAACCACCACCACTGCTGAGTAACTCACTAGACTATATCAGACTTCTGACGCAGCAGGAGCTCTGGTCACGTCTGGGGCTGCTAACTGAAAGCTCACTGGTTCAAATCCACCAGGAACTGTGAGAGAGAATGATAAGGCTGTCTCCCCTAACAAAGACCTGCAGCCTGAGGAACGGGTGCAGGTCACCAGGAGTCGGAATCGGCTCAATGGCAGTAGATTTGGTTTTGGTTTGAGAGCAGGAGATGAAGCTTCACTAAAAGAATGTGCTTAGGCTCGGACCCTGCCCCTCCTCCAGTTCATCCTCCTAAGACGTGACTTCCTGGAGCCTCCTGAGATGTGCTCTAAATGCCAGGAAATGTGATCGAGCGGGGAGACATGTACCTACCCTCCCTCACCCGGACACAACGAGGTAAGAGAGAAGGATGTAAACCTCAAGGTGCTGCTGTTCAGTGCCACTGAGTTAAGCAGGACTCATAGTGACCGTAGGAACGACAGAGCTGAGCCTTCTCCTACCCGGCACCATCCTCATCATCCATGGCTGCAGTCACTGTGTCAGTCCATCTCGCGGAGAGTCTTCCTCTCTTTTTGATTCTCCGTCTTTGCAAGAACGATACCCCTTTCCAGGGAACAGCCTCTCCTGGCAACATGTCCCAAGTACGTGAGACGAAGCTTCAGCATCCTTGCCTCTAAGGTGCACTCTGGGTGCACTTTCTTCCAAGACCTGTTACTTCTTCTAACAGTCCAATGAGATAAGTCAGTACTCTTCTCCAACACCACAATTCAAAGGCATTGATTTTTCTTCTGTCGCTTTATATTCATCACCCAGCTCTCAGAAGGAAGTGAGAGAAAAGATCATGACTTGAATCAGGTGCATCTGAAACTTAAAAGTGACATCATTGCTCTTCAGCACTCTCTTTTTTTGTTTGTTTGTTTGTTTTTATGTGTGTACCGTCAAATTGGATCTGACTGGTACAGGAGGCGATTGTTCCTCCTTCTTCAGCAGAGCATCTGGTGGATTTGAACCGCGCACCTCTGGGATTGCAGTGTTCTTCAGCACTTTCAAGAGGACCCTCACAACATTTGCACTTGCTCGATGCAATATATCTCCGATCTCCTGACTGCTGTTATCAAGGATGTTGACCATGGATCCAAGTGAGATAAAAGCTTGGACAGTTTAAAAAAAAATTTAAAAAAATCTTGGACAGTTTCAATCTTTTCTCCATCTAGAGAGAGACCATGTGCTCTATCTTCCAAACAAGAACGCTTTCAATGTAGTATAGAAAAAGGACAAACAAATAAACAAAACCAACTCACTGTCTTGGAATCACTACTCACTCCTACGTACAACTCCACGCAACAGAATTACTGCTGGTCCCGGGCCACCCTGACAACTGTTGCAATGTTTGAGTCCACATTTGGAGCCACTGTGTCAATCCACCTCTCTAAGCATGTTCCTTTTTTAAAATTTTTATTTTATGAATTTGTTTGTGTGTACTGTCAAATTGGATCTGACTGATACAGGAAGAGATTGTCCCTCCTTCTCCAGCAGAGCATCTGGTGGATTCGAACCGCACACCTCTGCAGCTTCTTGCCACTAGGCCATGTTCCTCTTTTACATGACTCTCTATCAAACATGATGTCCTCCTCCAGGGCCTGGTCCTTTCTGTTGTTACTGTTATTGTTAGGTGCCATCAAATTGAGTACAATTCACAGCAACCCTATGAACAACAGATCTGAACTCTGTGTTATCCTGTGCCATCTTCACACTTCCTGATACACTAGAGTCCATTGCAGCAGTCACCATGTCAATCCACGTGGCCAAGAATCTTTCTTTGAAGACCTTTCACCCTTCCAACCATCATGTCCCTCTCCAAGGAATGGCCCCTCCTCGCAACATGCCCAAAGTATGTGAGGCAAAGTCTCATCAGTCTTGCCTCCAAAGAGCACTCTGGCTGCACCTTCCCCAAGACATATTTGATCTTTTGGCAATGCATGGGATGTTCAGTGCTCCTCTCCAACATGATAGCTCAAAGGCATCAATTCTTCTTCTGTCATCCTTATTCATTTTCCAGCTCTCAGATGCATATCAAGTGATCAGAAAGACCATGGCCTGAATCAGACACATCTTAGTCCTCAAGCTGGCATCATTACTCCTCAATAATTTGGAGAGGTCCCTAACTGCAGATATTCCCAGGGCAATGTGTCTCCTTATTTCCTTACTGCTAGCTAGTAGCAAGGGTGTTAACTGTGGATCCAAGTAAGATGAAGTTGTTGACACTTTCAATCTATTCTCCATCCATCATGATGTTGCCTATTAGTCCAGTGGTTCAGAGTTTTTGTCTTCTTGACATTGAGACACAAAGGCTGCATTCCTTGATCTTCTGCTACAAGTGCTTTCAGTCCTCCTCACTTTCAACAAGCAAGGTTATGTCATATGCATCATGCAGGTTATTGATGAGATTCCCTCAACTTCCAAAATGCCGAAGACCAAACTTGTACTCCTTACCTCCAAGAAGTCAGGCTGTTCCTCTTCCAAGACAGATTTATTTGCTCCTCTGACAGTCCAGGATATATTTAAAGTTTTTCACCAACACCATAATTAATAGTATCAATCTTTTTTTTTTTAATCTTCTTTATCTACTTTTGAGTTTTCAGTGCACATGGGGTAACTAAAAATACCACAGCTTGGGTCAGGTTGCCCTTCACCCTTCACAGCAGATTTGCCCAAGGCAACACATCAATTTCCTGTCTGCTTCTTCAACAGCCATTTCTTGTACAAGTAAATGGAAATCCTTTCCATTGTCAATCCTTCTGCCATTGACTGTGATGCTGCTTATCTGTAGCGTTGTGAGAATGTTTGCTTTCTTGATGTGGAGGTGTAATTTATCCTGAAGGCTGTCTGTAGTCTTTGATATTTAACAGGAAGTGCTTCAAATCCTCTTAGCTTTTAGCAAACAAGGCTGTGTCACTTGTGTATCTCAGGTTCCTCCTTTCCTGATGCCACATTCTTCTTATAGTTCCACTTCACACACTATTTGCTCGGCATACAAACTGAGAAAGTATGGTAAAAGATACAACCCTCACACACACTTCTTCTGATGTTTAAACCACACAGAATCCCCGTGTTCTAGTCAAACAATGGTCCACTTTTGTACAGGTTTTACATGAACACAAGCGTTCTAGAATTTTCATTCTTTAGAATGTTATCCTTAATTTATCTTAATCCACATGTTCAAGTGACCATGTATAGCTAGTCGGTAAAACACAGTTAAAATCTTTCTGGTATTGCATACTTTCAGCCAAGATCCACCTGAGTCAGCAATGCTATCCTAGCCCTCTTTCCACATCCTCTTCTGATTCCAGCTTGCTTCAGAAGTTCTGGAAGCTCCTTTTTCATGTGCTGCTCCAACCGTTTCTGAATTATCTTCAGTGAAATTTTGTGTGTGATATTAAAGCTATTATTCAATAACTTCTGCACACTGTTGGATCACCTTTCTTTGGAATGGAAAAATACAGATCTCTTCCAGTTGGTAGACCAGGGAGCTGTCTTCCAAATGTCTTGACATAGACAAGTTGCATGTCTTGAATTTTATCTGCTTTGGAAATATCTCAATTGATACGCCGTCATTTGACAGAGCCTTGTTTTTCCCCAATGCCTTCAATGCAGCTAGAGACTTCTCCGGTCAATGTGAACATTTTTGTTTTGTTTTGGGTGTTTTTAAATTTTTAATTTTTTTAATTTTATACTGATTCACATACAAAGTTCATAAAAATCACAAACATTAGGGAGCTCTAGTGGCCTAGTGGCAAGAAGCCGCACTGCACTCCCAGAAGCACGCAGTTTGAATCCACCAGATGCTCTGCTGGAGAAGGAGGGGCAATCTCCTCTTGGACCAGTCAGACCCGATCTGATGGTGTGCACGCGCACATACACACACACACACACACACACACACACACACACAGTCATATACATTGTTTTTTAACACTGGATCTTTTTATCTCTCCCTCCCTCCACCCACCAAATTGTGTGACCCTATGATTAAGCACCCCTTGCCCCTTGGACCCTCATACTTGTTCTACAATAATGGTTTTATACAGCATTTGTCCTTATGAGACTGAATGAGTTCACTCAGCGTAATGCCCTCCGATCCCTCCCGTGGTAGGTAGTAAGGCAGTAATATACAAAATCATTGCTCCTGCGTGCTGCATAGTATCCCATGGTGTGAATATACCATAATTTCTCAATCCATCCCATTGTTGTTGGGTGTGACCAGCTTTTAATCATATACTAACTCTTGGAATGGCTAATGGTTGACCAATTCTCTTTGGTACAGTGACTCTGTGTATTATTCTTTCAATATTTCCTGCAACATTGAATATTTTATCCATAGAGTTCTGCAATATTCAAAAGGAAGGTCTAATTTTTTTTTTCTTCTTACAGTTCTTTCCATAAAGATGCACAGCCCTGGGAGCAGGCAGGGAGAAAAGTGCAACAATGAATGAATGGAAACCCTAAGTCTCTGTAAATGTTCACTAAAATTATTTTAAAAAGATGCACGGCCCTGGAAAACCTATGGGCAGGGTTTCACTCTGTCTTACAGAGTTGCTTGAACAATCAACTTGATGATAGCGAATTTGGTTTTATCTTTGTCCTTTGGAATTTTCTGTTCTGCTCTCTCACATCATCGTTTCTTTAGCTTCTCTACTTTCAAGAGCAAGTTTCAGAAGCTCTTCTGCCATCTGTGTTGTTCTTTTCTTTCCTGTCATTTTTTAGTTTTTGTTTTGTGTATGATGACCTGGATGTCATTCCATAACTCACCTAATCTTTAATTATTAATGTTCAACGCATCAAATCTAGTTTTGAGATGGTCTCTGAAGTCAGGTTGGATAGACTCAAGGTCATACTTTGGCTCTTTTGGGTTTAGTGTGTTGTGGGTTTTTTTTTTCTCTCCATTTCCTTCAGTTACAATTTGAAATTGCTCATTAAGCAATTGGTGGCCTGCTCCATGGTCAGTCTCTAGTCTTGTTTTGACTGGTGATATTGAACCTCTCTGTCTTCTCTTTCCACAGAGGTAGTGGTCAATTGTATTCATGTGTGTTCCATCTGGTGAAGGCTGTGTGCACAGTCACCAAGGAGAGCTCAAATGTATAGTTTATGTTGATGGTGGAAAAAGATATCTCCAGTGAATGGTCTGTTGGACTTGCAAATGCTGTCAAGTCATCTACAGCATTTTTCCCTATTAAGAAGCAATATTTTCCAACTACCTATATTTCTTCTCTTTCCCACTTTTGCATCCCAATCACCATTTAATTATCAACAAATTCATCATGACTGCATGTTTGATCAATTTCAGACTGTAGAAGTTGATAAAAACTTTTAATTTCTTCATCATCAGCATTTGTGGTCCATATGTAAATCTGAATAGCTGTCTATTAATTGGTGTTCCTTGAAGGGTGTCATCGACCCATCATACTTCAGAACATTAAGAGGCCATGCCAGGCTGCGGCCTGGTGAGGAAGGCTCCCTGCAGGGCTGGAGTGAGGAAGAGACCTCAGGTCCCACATGGAGCTTAGCCCTCGGGCAACCGTCCTTCTCTGGCCTCCTCCCTCTGACACGTACACAGGTAACAGATCTGTGGGGCCTGAGGATGAGGAGTAGCTCAGGGGGCAGAGTAGAGCCATCTTCTCAGGGCCTCACACTCCCATTCCTTCCAGTCTAGTCACTGAATTCTCTAGCAGAGGATGTAGCCATCTTTCCAGAAATGACACCCAAGGTAACAAGGCTCAAATCAATGCCGCCTCTCGCGTCTGCACAGGGCGTCAATGCCTCGTGGGAGCACTAGAGGGCGCCCGTTCCTGCCGAGAGCTAACACATACACCTCCAGCTTGAAGGCCCCCAGGTAACCCCCTGTGGACAGGCTCCTGGATCTGTGGCCACAGCAGTCACTTTCACCCAGTCTCTGTCCTGAGCTACCTTACTGATCATTCTCCTTCTAAAGTCCTCCAGGGAAGCCTAGCAGTCCACCCTTCAGGCCAGTGTCCTCTCCATCATGGTGCACCAGGTCGGGTGACAGAGGGACTCAATGTTTAGGTTCCCCTTTTCCACATTTACCTAAAGGCCAGCCTGTCAGGAGCCTGCCTGGACACAGGTGACACTGGCAAAGGTGGGACTGCCAGGGTGCTCCCCAACCCACTGAGCACTAGGCTCTGGATTTATGCCTCAGGGACAGATTACTCAGCCTGGCTGTGTCCGTCATGACTGCAGTTGTCTGGACTGTGAAAGGAGGCCAGAAGGCAGGAGAAGCATGAACAGATGGAGACAGAGGGGAACCAGGAGGAAGGACAGCCCCACCGTCACTCAGAGCCAACATCTGGGCTTGTGTTGAGAAGTGACCCCTGCACTCACCCTGACCCAGAGAAGGTCCCAACACACCCCCAGCCTGCAGCACCAAGCTTCGACCAGTGGTCCCTCTGAGCCAGGACCTCCAGCTCCTCCCAGCAACTACCCTGTCCAGGTCTCTAACCATCTTTCTTCACCCTCTAAACTTTTCTCAAGGGTGTCCCAGGGCCACCAGTTTCAGCCTGGACATCCAGGAAGGCCACCTAGTTCCTCTTGGTCAGCCCCGGCTGTAGGACCAGTAGTCCCCTGGGCTGTGGTGAGGAGGGGCTGGGCAGTGGGGAAGACCTGCTTCACTGGACATGGGAGGGAAGTGGGGGGCATTGTCCAGACCCTGAGGCTATGAGAAGGGCTGTCCCAGGGAGACTCTTAACTCCTTCCCTCTCCTTTAAGCTGACTGGATATTTCACAGAGGTCTTCCCCCTTGATTCTCATCCCTCACGGTGGAAGGGTCTACAAGCCAGCTGGAGGGGCTGAGGGGAAGGGGCGTCTATGTCCAGAGAGCCCAGAAAAGTGGATGGGTCCAGTCCTAGACTCCTGCTCTCTGTCCGTGTCCTTACCTGGAGTCAGAGGCTGAGGAGCAGAGGTCAGGAAGCAGACAGACCACACAGGGGCCTCTCTCTGCTCCTCTTGTGCCATCCGCCTGGGAAGCACGTCCCCCTGCCCTCAACCCATGATGCCCAGGACCCTATTACTCACCTGTGTCCATGTGCAGAGAACATGCCTGGGCTTGGGGGAGGGGGTCCCCATTAACATGCAAAGCCATTGCCTCAGCAGCCCACCCAGGGGTCCCGTCTGTCCCATCCTCCCACCGGGGTCCAGGCCAGCGGCGGTAACAGTCTGGCGCCCACCCCCCACCCCAGAGGGTAAGTCAGTTATGCTGAAGACTTACCTGGGTTTCTGAGTCGGCTCCTTGGACTCTCTCAAGCCAAACCAGCTACTCTTGGCTTTTTCCTCCCCGCTGGACGAGTGGTGTGGGGAGGTCCCCAGGGTGGGCCCGCCCTTCTCCCCCAGTGAGCTGCGACGCCCCACTTCACTCCGGCTCAACCCTGGGGGGTGGTGGTGGAAGAGGCCCATCCGGGGCTTCCGCTCCTCCTTCCGGGTGCCCTCTTTGTCTGCCCCGGCCTCAGAGGACGCCACCATTGGGGTGGCCACTTGGACAGGCTTGCCCTCAGGGAGCCGGGCCTCGATCTCCTCGCTGGTGCGGCCGGCCCCCACAGCAAGCGCTGCAGGCTGCGTGCTGGCCTCCTCCGGCCTGGGAACCACATCTGAGCTGCTGGCACTGCGGCTGCCCCTGCCCCGGAGGTCGTCCTCAGAGGGCCGGGAGGCCACGCTGTGCAGGGAGCCAGAGGCTGGGAAGGGGCCTGAAATGGAGCCACGGTGCCGTGGGGGCTGGGGGGGCTCGTCGTTGTAAATGTGGCTCCCGTTGACACACAGTGACGAGCGGGACCCCGAATCCAGATGGGCCTGCAGGTCCAGGAGGCCCCGGGGCCCAGCCCGCAGCTGGCTGGCCTCGTCGCTGAAGGTCCTTTTGTGGGTGAACAGCTTGGGGGACTGGGTGGAGTCTTTGCCTGGAAGGGAGACGGACAGGGTCAGCCCCAGATGGGCAGCCCAATTCCCCGGCCCTGCTCCCCCTCCACATATGCCCAGCCTCCTCGCTTACCCCCATCAGTGGACAGCCAGCTGCTGCGGCTGGGCGAGCGGGTGAGCAGTTCTTGGGGGCCCTGGAAGGCGGGGTTCCCGCTGGCCGAGGACAGGGTGCTGTCGGAGCCCAGCGAGGTGTTGGACTGGGTCAGCGATGACCTGCGCAGCTTGTTGCGCAGGAAGAAGCCCTTGGCCTTGCCCATCTTGCCCAGGCCACCCAGGTCCGGGTCCTCCGGGGCGCTGCTCGGCAGGATGGCGGAGGCCGACTCCAGGTCAAACTTCTTCTTGCCCTTCATCTTGTCCTTGATCTTGCTGAAGGGCGACCGCGGCTTGTCCTTGGCCGACAGGTCAAACATGCTGGCACTCAGGTTGTGCCGCGTGAACTGGATGGTCACCTGGATCTCCCCGCGCTCCTTCTCCTTCTTGCCCGTCTTCGAGTGGAGCTTGTACCACCTGTGAGGACAAGAGAGGCCACACTGGTCAAGGGCTTGAGGTCACAAAGCTCCTCCCTGTCCTCTCTACGGGGCCCTGCCCTTGGCACACACAGGCCTCGGCACCCAGGCCACTGGTGTGGCTGAGAAATGATGGCAGTGACCACAGGGTGGACAGAGAAGCCACGTCCCCAGCAGGGAGATTCTGGGTGTCACTCTACCGCGGCCGGCAGGGGGCAATGTGGTCAGAGCTCACCCCTGCCCCACCCGTACAGGCACCCTGGCCCCCCATGTCTCTAGAACACTGAAGACAGCCAGACCTGCCCACATTTTTCCCTGTTTACATCAGACTTTCCTTTCCGGCCAGTCCCAGCCAAAGCCACCAGAGATTCCAGAAAACAACAGCTCAACCAGAGGCCCAGGGTCAGGAGCCAGCACACGGCACACACGCCCCAAACTCCCACACTGACTCACCCAAGCCCTGCCAGGAGCTGACAGACAGGCCTGCAGGGCCCTTGTGCTGTAATCCGGCCAACATCCTCATCTCACGTCCATTTCACACAAGTGGTGAGACAGACACTACAGGACAGAGAATCCACCCCAGATGGAGCAGTTGGTACAAGGGGGCGAGGACTCACGATCCGGTTTCAGTACTTCACAGTCCAGGCTTTCCCTCCCACACACTTTCCAGAGAGGGAGAGCCTCTACCAGGCAGGACTCCAGGACTGGCCACGGCACAGAGCGGACGTCTGCCCCTCAGAGGAAGGACTGAGTAAGGGGGGAGAGTGAGGAGCTGTGTGTGTCGTCTGCTCCCCATATCTCTCTCCTACTCCAGTGGGATTCAGAGTGGACAGCTGCCTCATACAGTATCCCCGCTGGGATACTTAAGAGGCCATGGAGGTCCTCTCTCCCACTGTTTTTGGCCAGGCCACATGGCTACCCCATCTTCTCCAGACATGAAGAAAGGGGCTCCCTAGAGGCAAGGAGCAGGAAAGATTCTAACTGCGAGGCGTCCACACCCAGACTGAAAGGCCAGGGTAGGGTTGAAGACACGAGTAAGGAGTAATGACAGCCAGCCCCTCCACATGGACGCCCAGGGCTGACCAGGGACATCAAAGCAGAAATAAGACTTCTGGGGGAGCAGTCAGAGACAACGTGGAGGAAACACTGAGAAAAGAGAGAAATGGAGTGACCCAAGGCCAGCGTCATTTCTGAGTCTCATAACAGAGGGACTAAATAAAGGGGGGGGAGACGCAGAAAGAAACAACTACGGGAGAAGAACAGTAATGATAATGCAGGAACACCTCCCTAGCCGGCAGGCCATGTGCCCAGTGAGAAGGGACCACAAGTGCTGGACACAGTGAATGAACAGACCTGCACTCTGTCAACAGGGACAGAGAGGGGACTCTGAACACTCCCAACCAAGAAGGATGCGCACAGACAGGAACGTAGTTAGCCACTGCAGGTGCTAAGTGCAGGGGGAAACTTTCCAACCTAGAATTCTAGACCTAACCTGAGATTAAGGCAGAAGAAGGCCATTTTCTGACATGTACATATTTTAACAACGTATCTTCCACATATATCTTTCCTCAGAGGTGATGAGAAGCTAAGCTCTACCAAAAAGAAAGAATCCTCAGGACTTGGGCCCAGACGAGCTGGCCTCAGGAAGGCAGACACAGGAACTCCCCAGCTCTGCAATGCCATGGGAGGCAGTCAATAAAGGTCTGCGGAGACGGGCTTTCAAAACCAAAACTGATACAGGAAATAGAAAACAATTTGAGCATAGTGCTAGGTTTAGCAACGACCAAGATTTACACATACTCAAGTGAAATCAACTTAGTCTGAAATCCTAACTTTACTGGGAGGATAGAAGGAGGAGGCCTGTGTGAGGGGTAATCTTCTTCTTCCACAACCCAACAGGTAAACTGTAAATCTGACAAATTGAGAAATAAAGGCTCACTAAGGTGTGCCAGACTCGGGCCATGGTCTTTTCGATCATTTGCTATGTATGCATCTGAGAGCTGGACAGTGAATAAGAATGACAGAAGAACTGACGCCTTTGAATTGTAGGGCTGGAGAAGAGTGCTGAATATCCCATGGATGGCCAAATAATCATTAGTTAGGTCCTGGAAAAAGTACAGCCAGGGTGTTCCTTGAAGGTAAAAATGGAAAACTTTCATCTTTCATTCTTTGACAGGTCAGCTGTTGACTTCACAGCACCTAACAACAACAACCACCCACAACTCAACAATCAAAAAGGCAAGCAGTCTAGTAACAAAGGACTCAAACAAACATTTCTACAAAAAGGATAGAGAGGTAGGTGACACCAACCTACTATGGTCTGAGGTTGACTCTGAGCCATGGTGACCCACGGGCAGGATAGGTAAACAGGGGGCCCCACAAGCGGGATGGATAAACAGGGGGCCCCACGAGCGGGATGGATAAACAGGGGGCCCCACGAGCGGGATGGATAAACAGGGTGCCCCGCGAGCAGGATGGGTAAACAGGGGGCCCCACGAGCGGGATGGATAAACAGGGTGCCCCCCCACGAGCGGGATGGATAAACAGGGTGCCCCCCCACGAGCGGGATGGATAAACAGGGTGCCCCCCCATGAGTGGGATGGATAAACAGGGTGCCCCCCCATGAGTGGGATGGATAAACAGGGTGCCCCCCCATGAGTGGGATGGATAAACAGGGTGCCCCACGAGCGGGACGGGTAACAGGGTGCCCCCCCACGAGCGGGATGGATAAACAGGGGGCCCCACGAGTGGGATGGGTAACAGGGTGCCCCCCCACGAGCGGGATGGATAAACAGGGTGCCCCCCACGAGCGGGATGGGTAACAGGGTGCCCCCCCACGAGCGGGATGGATAAACAGGGGGACCCACGAGCGGGATGGATAAACAGGG
>NW_006399761.1:3675353-3675808 GCF_000299155.1 Elephantulus edwardii
CCCACGAGCGGGATGGGTAACAGGGTGCCCCCCCACGAGCGGGATGGATAAACAGGGGGCCCCACGAGTGGGATGGGTAAACAGGGGGCCCCATGAGTGGGATGGGTAAACAGGGTGCCCCATGAGCGGGATGGGTAAACAGGGGGCCCCACGAGTGGGATGGGTAAACAGGGGACCCCACGAGTGGGATGGGTAAACAGGGGGCCCCACGAGTGGGATGGGTAAACAGGGGGCCCCACGAGCAGGATGGGTAAACAGGGGACCCCACGAGTGGGATGGGTAAACAGGGGGCCCCACGAGCGGGATGGGTAAACAGGGGGCCCCACGAGCGGGATGGATAAACAGGGTGTCCCACGAGCGGGATGGGTAACAGGGTGCCCCATGAGTGGGATGGGTAAACAGGGTGCCCCACGAGCGGGATGGATAAACAGGGTGCCCCCCCACGAGCGGGATGG
>NW_006399761.1:3676199-3704432 GCF_000299155.1 Elephantulus edwardii
CCCACGAGCGGGATGGGTAACAGGGTGCCCCCCCACGAGCGGGATGGATAAACAGGGGGCCCCACGAGCGGGATGGGTAACAGGGTGCCCCACGAACGGGAGGGGTAAAAACAGGAACCCATGAGCGGGATGGGTATACACCGACCCTCCTCCTCAGCTCTTAGTCAGGACTCAAGATCTGCCCTCTGATCTTAAAAGCCAGTTCCTGAGCCCTCTCATCTCCTCTGTCCACAGACGCTTCTTGTTGCTGCTCTTATCTTCCATGTCTGCTCTCCCTGATGAGGAGGCCAGCCTGCCCTGTAAAACGGACTTCCTATGAACCTTTTCCTGGGGGGAAAGCCCCTGGTGCTGGCCTGGTCTCCCTTCAGGGCCCACAAGGAACCCTGCACTTCTGGAATAGAAAAGACAGGAGGGAGGTCTCCGCTGGGCAGTTAGACAGAGAGGAATGAGTATTATGCCTCTCTACCTGGTGGAAAGGGCCAGGTGGTCACTGGAGGGCTCCAAAATGTCTTGTACATGCACATACCACACACACCCCATACAAACATAGACACATATACCCCACATCACACACAACACATACACAGTCATGCACACACTTCACAGACACACTGCACAACACCACACACACACACACGACCCACAGACATACATGCACACTGCTAGGGGGTCCCCTGCCAGCTGGGACTCAACACCCTAAGCCCGTGGGTAGACATAAGGGGATCGGGGCAGAAGACTGGCTGTACAAAAAATGCCTGTAAGGCCTGTTTTAAAGAGGGAGTCACTAGTTCGTATTGGGAAGATTGTCTGCTGCTGTTTAATTGGGGTTTTGTTTGTTTTCTTAAAACGACTTTCCTGGGTCATCGCTTATTGCCTCCTTGGGAAGAGTCTGTCATAATTAAGACCTTATGTGCCTCACCCATTGTTTCTTCCCCGGGGACCACCCTACAGCCCGAGTAGAATGAGCGGGGGACACTGGCTGTCTCTTCTGAAAAGCTGACCTTCCCACCTGAAGACCAGGTCAGGAGAGTGGCACAGAGTGTCTGAAGGCTGTGGTCTGAGCCCCAGGACACCTAAGAACAGGGGCAAGAGGCAAAGTGAGTCATGTGGGGGACATAGCTTGGCAAGGGACAGATTGAGGGGGCAGTGTATACTGGGCACTTGGAGGCCGAGCGGGGAAGTCATTATAAGGGCCATCCAGCTGGCCTCAACATCCTCAGGCCCCCACTTTCTCAACCCAATGCCCAGACCCTGGTTACTGCCCCAAACCTGGGCTCGGTCCCACTCAGCACCCAGGAGATCCGGAGTGGGATGCCAGCCCCAAATCAGAAAGATCAGAAGGGGATCCCAGTCCCGAACCTAGCCAGCCTCGCTGAGGGGCCGGAACCAGCGTGTGAGATGGCCTGTGCTGGGCACAAGTTCAGGGACCCCTGGCCCAGCTGGACAAAGCCCACCTGCAGCAGCATCCACAGGTCATCTGGGTGCAAGGCTGCCTGCGGACACCATCATTCCTACTACAGTGTCTATCCTTGCCCTGTAGGAACCTTTCATCAGGGACAGGGGAACCACAGGAGAGCTCCCTCCCAGCCCCAACCTGGACCCCCAGCTTCTTCAGCCACACAAAAGAGGGGGTGCTATAGGGGCCTCTACCCAAGAGTCTTGACCTCCACTGTCCCCCACTCCTCCTCTCACAATTCTCTCTCTTCACCTGCTCACTGTTATCACAGTCATTGTCCCCCACCTGGATTCAAGTCTCTCAGGGGAGCCAGGAGGGGCTGAAATAGCTTCCTGTCACATCTCCCTGAGCCAGGGCAGAGGCGGCTGTGAATGGTCTGTACCTGCCTCCGGACCCCACACCATCACCATCCACCCCACCCATGCCCATGCTCCTCCACCAACCGTGAAGAGCTGAGCGGAGCCCACGGACAAGGTCCTGCCCCTCCCCGTCACCCCCAGCTGCCCTGCTCCCTCCTGCCTGGTCCAGAGAGCCCCTTGGTGTCCCCCAGCGATCCACAGGAGACTTGGAGGCCAGAGGCAACACCAGCTGACCACAGCTGAACCTCATTATTGAGGGGGTGCCGGGTGTTTCTGCAGCTTCTCAGTGGACGTGAAGCAAGGCCATCCTCGGCCCCTCAGCACGCTCTCCCAGCGCCACCACCCCATCCAGCTTCCTCCTTTCTCGTCAGGCAGCTGCACCATAACCACCTGGGCCCATCATCCTGGCCTTGACCTCGCTGTCTCCCAGCCACCCTGGGCTCCAGCACTCAGTAACCTGGCTCCATCATGAAGACATAACACAGAGACCCTGCACTCGCCATCCTGCATGGCTACAGCAGTGAAACCCCCTCTTTTCCGATCTTAGCCTGGACAGCAGCCAGAGGGGCCTGCAGGTGGGTGGGGGTGGGAGCTCTGACTCCTCAGATGTGGCCATGGCCTTCCAGGTGACCCCTCCCGAGGCCTCTAAACTCAATCAGCCTCAGAACGGGAATTATAAACCCTCAGGGGTGGTGGCTGCATAATGCACGCAGTTCTGGTCACGCTCCACAATGGTGAGGCCCCCAGGGGTCAGCTGACTCTGGAAGCCCTAGGTTAGCACCGCTCTGCCTTCAGAAGATTAATAAATGTCCATCTCCACGCTCTGGCCTGCAGACCTGCCCTCTGGCTGAGAAGCTCCTCTCTCCCTATGGCCAGCTCTCAGGTACATTCTCTTTCCTTCCCTCCTCCTCCTCTCCCTCTCCCCTCACTCCTCTCAATGTCTACCCACATCTTACTTCATCTTTACTTTATCTTTCTCTCCTCTGACCCCCTCACCTCTTTCTCTCTCTCTCATCTGCAGCCCTGAGGGGCTGAAGTCCCCAAGGCCCTTCCACCCATGACTGTGAATAAGCTTAAATGTGCCCGTATGTGACCGTGGTCGCAGCCCACAGCACTGGCACCCAAGCTGGCGCGGCAGTGCGGGGTTTTCTGTTTTAACAGACTGATTCAAGAAGACTGGTGGGAGGAAGAAGCTCTGGTGGAAGCTGTCTGCGGGCACTTGTGCTGCGAACCCAGAGGCTCAGGCTCGGTGGCAGTTCCCGTGTCATTTACAGCTTCAGAAACCAGCTGCAGGTCAGCTGTAAGTCAGTTCACGCTTGAAGGAAGCAAGTGAGAGACAGATCAAGAACCTCACCCAGACTTACTGAACTAGAAGGCAGTCTTCCTTAACCTCGTACCTAAGAGTCTTCATTAAGCTTTTATCTGGCTACTATGCAATAATCACTCTTCCCCCCACCCCAGGAGGTGTTGTGTTTTTTCCAGTTGATTCTTTTTTTATTAATACATGGGTTTGCTGACAAAGATCAATTATATTGTGTTTCACACTATCCTTTATTCATTCAATCATTCATTGTATTTTATAAACTCAATCAACACCCAACTAAGCCCTATTTTTCCAGATCCCCTGGTTCTTTCCCATTTCCTTTACCCGCCCCTCCCGGCACCCATCAAATTGTGTGACCCTGTGATCTCCACACACATGTACTCCCCCCACCCTGTGCATCCCCAGCTCTCCGCTCGTCCCCTCCTCCCCAAGGATCCTCATACACGTTGTATTAGTTATCTTTCTATTGCTACAATAATGGTCTTATTTAGTTAGTACGCTCAGCATAATTTCAGCTGATTCGCGGGGATTTTCTGCAGAGACAATCAAGCCATCTGCAAACAAAGGACAATTTTACATCTTCCTCCCCAACCTGTACTTCCCAGTTTGACCACATCGTGGGCCGTGGGACGGGAGTGGTGAGGAGAGACAGCCTGGCCTTGGCGAGCTTGAGCTCACAGTCCTGGAGGAAGGTCCCGGCTCCTCACCACCACCTGAGGGATAACTGAGAGGTTCTCCAGGCAGGTCTTTACCAAGGTGAAGAGAGTTTCTCCCTCTCTTCCCAGGTTACTGAGAAGGTTTTATCACTATTAGGTATTGAGGGGATGTCAGGTGCTTCTCCTGACATAATCTTCCTTTTCTCCATAGGCCTTTGATGTGATCTGATGATAACTGCTGGAGGCCTCACGGAATCACACCCACATGCCTGCTGACCCATGTTACGGGTGACAACGCTGCTCTGTCGGTGTTCTAGGTCGCCCTCGGGGGCCAGTCCTGCTCCTGGTGTTCTGGGCTGTCCTTGGGTGACAATCCTGCTCTGTCAGGTTTTCTGGACTGTCCTCGGGAAACAATCTTGCTCCAGGTGTTCCGGGCTGTCCTCAGGGAACAACTCTGCTTCACCAGCTGTTCTGGGCTGTCCTTTGGACAGGAGAAGAATGCCCGGTGTTTCTCCCGAGGTGCCATGGGAGAGCTCCGACTGCCCACCTTGTTAACAACCAGGTTTGTACACTGTCCCCCGGGTCCTTGGGTCACTGCCGAATGCATGAATGAAGTGTATCTACTGCCTGGTCATGTGTCTGCACACACTGACCACTCTTTCAGCACCACTGGAATCCTCTATAACCTGTGTACTCATAAACCTCACTCTGGGGGCGCCCACGGTCTTTACAGGGCACACTGTCAAGGTCCCTGGTGCCGAGGGCTACATGCACCTGCTCTGAGCAGAGGGAGGGCGAGGCAGCAGCAAGGCAGGTGCCCCCTCCTCGGGGCACACCTCAAAGAAGGTCTGGCAAAGGCTAAGAAGCCAGCAACAGTCCTCACCTCCGCTGCGTCACGGACCAGGGCCCAGGCTGACCCTCAAATGCCCTGCTGGCCAATGAAGGTGACTCTGAGGACACAAACACTGCCACTGCTCCTGGGCTTGTCCACATCACACCCCGGTGATGCAGCCTTGGCTCCCTCAGGCTGGTCCTCACCCGCTGGGCCTCGGCCCCACCACATCCACAGCTCCTCCCTCCGCCGCAGCCACACTCGCGGCCTCTGTACAGACAGGCCTCACCCAGGTCGGCACGTAGACTCTGCCCTGCTGGATTCTGGGGGCCTGCACAGCTGACTCCTGCCAGAACCACAGCCCGCTGCCCCGGCAGACGATGTCAAGAAGTCATGAGCAGAGAGAACAGGCTGTCCCGACACTGGATGGAGTGTCTGTGGGTGGAGAGGGAGGGGACAGAGAGGACAGCAGAGGGCATGAGTCACTGCCGGCCTCCCCCTCCTCACCAACGGCAAACAGGACACATACAAAACACAGTAATGTTATCACATCAGGCCCCAGGGGTGCATATGAGTTTAAAAGAGAAAGAACAGGCACTGGCTAACATGTGGAGATCACCCATCGCTGAGCAGAAGTGGAAAGCAATTTGATACTTCCTCAGATACTAAACATAGAATTATCGTGTGATGGTGATGGTGGTGGTTAGATGCCATGGAGTCCACTCAGACTCAGAGAAGCACGGCTGGTCCAGCACCAGCCTCACAGTCTCTGCTCTGCTGGAGGCCACTGTTGCAGTGACTGCATCAGTCCACCTCCTTCGGAGCCTCCCTTCTTGCTGACCACTACTCCACCAAGCACGCTGTCCTTCCCCAGGGAGGGGGCCCTCCTCGTGACACCGCCTCTCCACCAAGCACGCTGACACCCCCTGAGCACACACCAGGCCCTCTTCACACCCTCACTTCAAAGCACCGAGAGAGATCCGCTCACTCTTCCAATGGTCTGTGATGTGCTTCACATTCTCTGACAACAGCATGATTCAAAGGCCTCAGTTCTTCATCAGTCTTCCTTTTTTCTGGTCCAGATTTCACGAGATAATCAGGATACACGCAAAAGAACCAGAAGCAGGAGCACAGCTCGATTCCAACTCAGCAACTCAGAGTGAGTCCTGTCAGTCAAACCTTGTGGGATGAGACTGCCCATCCTCCTCCCGAAGATTGCAGCCACTGACCTTCCAGTTAGTAGCCTGTCACGTTATCTGCCACGCGGCAATGGCTCCACCTGGATACCTGTACACTAATGTTAACTGCTTCACTAGTCACAATTGCCAAACGTGTAAACCACCTAAACATCACATGACACACCTGCAATCAGTGTGTGACACTGTCGATGTGACTCTGAGCAGAAGCGAGAACAGCCCTGGTGGCCTGGTGGGTAGGGAACCGCGCTGCTGACACAAAAATCACACCTCTCTAGTGTGAACCAAGAGCAATGCTGGGGGAGAAAGGCAGACAATCCCTCCCAAGTGATTTACTGCCTCTGAAAACCTGCTGGGAGGGTCGGCTGCAGGTCTGTTCCAACTCGATGGCAATGACCTTGGCGTTCTAGGGCATTTTCGAGGCTGTAACCTTTCAGAAACAGATCACAGTCCCGTCTTCCAATGTGCGGGGTTCAAGCTGCGGACCTTCTGGCCAGCAGCTGAGGGCAGAATCACTTGTGTCACTCCAATTATTCAGTCACATGGGGAGAGGAGTGCTGGCACATGCTGAAACAGGGTGAGCCGTGGAAATGCCATGCTCAGCCAGTCACACAAGCAGACATACTGTCTGGTTCCACTTACATGAAATACAGGCAGAGGTATGGAGACCAAAGTTCACTCACGGTTACCAGGGCAGGGAGCTCTGGTAGCAGAGTGGTAAGAAATCTTGCTGCCAACCCAAAGGCGGGCAGTTTGAATCCACCAGCTACTCTGCAGGATGAAGACAGGCAATCTCCTCCCGTGTGATTTCCTGCTTCTGAAATCCTGCTGGAGGATCTGCTATGGGTTGGTTCCCACTTGATGGCACCTAACAACAACAACAGAGCCAGGTGGGGAGGAAGGGAAAAATTCATTGTTCAGAGAGAAGAAGCTTCTGTTAGAGGTGAGAAAAAAACAAATGGAAATGCTAATGGTGATGACTGTACAACTGGATGGATGAGCAGAACAGGAGAATGCTTCATGAAGTGGTAGCCCTGTTAGCATATATACATTTACCACAGTTTTTTAAATAAGAAATAAATTCCTAGAGGGGATACCAAAATCCCTCCCTACACTTGTCTGCCCCAGACTTCTTTTCCAGGCCAGCCCCTGGTCAGTTGAGGTAACACTGCAGACGAAGCCATTTGCCCTCAGGAGGTCAGCAGCCATCAGGGGTCTACTTCTGTCCTCCCTCCTCCAGGCTCCTGAGGCCCAGCAATCTTCGTTCTGACAGAAAACATTTGCCAGAAATTATTTTGAACTTGAATTCCACCATCAGGGCCTTGCTTAACGAAGAGTGAAGATGAGGTGTAGTTGCTCCTGAGGAAGGTAAAACACTGCAGCCTTCCGCAGGGATTGTACCTCAACATCAATAAGCAGCACCATGGTGGATGGTAAAGAAATGGAAGGTGTCCGGAATGCCATTCATCTCTGACCAGTATTCAATGCCCATGGTAGCAGCAGTGAAGAAATCCAATGACAGATGTACTGAATCGTGCAAATCTGCTTCAAAGGATCTCCTTAAAGTGGTAAAGCAAAGACATCACTTTACTGACTAAGGTGCACCTGACCTAGGCCACGATCTTTTCACATGTCTTGTGACCAGTGAGAGCTGGACAGTGAATGAGGGAGGAACAAAGAAGAATGTCATAGATTTGAAATGTGGAATACCCTACAGACTTCCAAAAGAATGAAAAGGTTTGTCCTGAAAGAACTACAGCCAGAATGTTGTTAGAAGTAAGGGTGGCCAGACTTCATGCCATGGACTCTGGTCACGTCATCAGAAAGGACTGATTATGGGGAAATGACAGCATGCTTGGAGAAGAGAGTCGGCAGAGATCAAAATAAAACAGAAACCCTCCATGACACGCCCTGACACTGTGACAGCAACAATGGGGTCAAATAGGGAAAACTTTGAGCACAGCACAAGACAGCTATGTGTCTTCCGTTAGACAAAAGGTTGCAATGAGTCACAGCCCGCTCAACACCAAACAGCAATAAGAAGCCCAAAGACTACAGCCTTCAACGTGGATTACATCTCAGTATCAAGAAAAGAAAAACTCTCACCATTGGACCAATAGGCAATACCATGATAGATGGAGAAAAGTACTGACATTGTCAACAATTTCCTTTTACTTGGATCCAACTCAACACCCACTGTAGCACCAGTCAAGGAATCTAAAGACATGCTGCATTGGGAAAATCTGTGGTCAGAGATCTCTGTGGTCAGAGATCTCTCCAAAGTGCTAAAGAACAAGATGTTTAAAGACTAAAGTGTGCTTCACCCAAGTCAAGTCAAAGTATTTTTTCAGTTGCTTTCTATGTACCTGACAGTTGGACAAGGAATAAGGAAGACCAAAGAAGAATGGACGCCTTTGTCTCATGGTGCAGGAGGAGAATGCCTCATGGACTGCTAAAAGCACAAACAAGTGAGCCTTGATTGGGGTGCGGCTAAGATGCTCCACCTCACAATTTCAGGTATGCTGTCAGGCAGGACCAGTCCTTGGAACAAAACACAGTGGGAAAGGTAGAGGGTCAGAGAAAGAGAGGAAGACCTTCAACAAGACGGACTGACAATATCAGAGATGGTGAGCATGGCACAGGACAGGTCTCTGAGTCATGGTCAACTCACATAACAAGAACAGCTGCTCTTCAGTAAACGGTGCCCTCTTCTTGCCATTCCTACAGTGGTGGTGTCTTGGGCATCGTCAAGTCCATTTCAACTCATAGCAAAACCCCATGTGACAAAACTGGCCCAGTCCTCTTCTTGGGCTTTGGAGTACTGTGTTGCATATCCAGCTGCTCTTGGAAAGGACAGCAGTTTGGGTTCACCAGCCACTCTGGGGATGGGCAGTCTCCCTCCACAGAGATTCACAGCCTCAGAAACTCGATGGACGGTGCTATGAAGTCACTCAAAGGCAGCGGGTTTGGATGATGATGATGATGATGATGATGATGATGATGACCTTTACAGGAGCAGGTCTCCATGTCTTTCTCCCAGGGAGCAAGAGGGTGGACAGAAATGCCAGGATTTGGTCACCAGGGGTCCTTGTCCCACTGTAAAAAGACTGGACAGTTAGGAGAGAAAGCAGTTTATAGTGGGATTCAAGCTGGAAGGTATGGATTGGATAACTAAGAGGTAACCATCAATAGATCCTAAAAGCACTGGAGAAGAGCGGGCGAGAAGCTTCACGGTGAGGCTGAGCTGACAACCAGGGACCTGCGGCGGATTCATGGCCCCAGTGGAGGTGACAGACAGGTGAGTCTCCTGCGGATACAGTGAGTGAGCCGCTTCACCTGCAGGATCCTTGGTGATGGAGTGCACGGCCACGTGCTACAGGGGAGGAAGATGAAGCTGCCTCCTCCCGTGGGATGCACAGCCATGAAAACCCAATGGAGGGTGGTCCTGAGTCAGAGTCTACTCACAGCCAGCGGAGGGTCAGGGGGTGGAGTGTGCAAGGATGGCGATGATGGTTACATTCTTTTTTTTTTTGGTTAACACATGATCCTTTATTGAAATATTTTCATCTACAGTTCCTTAGCTAGCTGGGCATTCCACAGCACCACTGCTGATGTCTTCTATGATGTCAGGAGGGTGACGGCCATCAACATTGCAGCCCACAGATTGGGCAGTTCCCAGGATCTCTTTAATAGTTCCAAAGAGTTCTCTGGCTAAAGACTGGTGTCGCATCTGCCGGGCAATGCCAACAATCTCATCAAAAGTGATATTTCCACTGTGCTTAATATTTTTCTGCTTCTTTCCATCTTTGGGTAGTTCCTTTAGGGCTTTGATGATCAGGGCAGAGGCAGAAGGCACCACTTCAATCTGGGCCTGTCTGTTCTGAAAGGTCAGTTTCACTTAATCCTTAGTCCCTTCCAGTCACCGGTGGCCTTGGCAATGTCATCACCAACCTTTTTTGGAGACAGACCCAGGGGGCCGATCTTGGGGGCCAGAGCGGAAGTAGCACCGACTTCCCCACCAGTACACCTCAGATACACGACTTTAATCTCATCAGGGGCGAACTTGGGCGGCATGGCGGAGGGGGCTGGTGTTGGATGAACCCAGATGTGGGACGACCGAAGAAAGTTGCACCGAGGCCTCCTCTGAGCCGAAAGCCGAAAAGCAATGGTTACATCCTTATAACAAGGGCCTGACTCTGCTGGAGACGATCACAGATGCACCCTGAAGCATTAAAGGTGCAGTGACCGGTTCACACTGTTGCCACTGTGGACCTCCCGTGGCCTATGTGGGTGCAGGTTTGTGTTGCCAACCCAAAGGCAAGCAGCTGAAATCCATCAGCTGCTCTGCAGGAGATAGATGGGCAATCTCCTACAGAAGTTGAGTTTGTTTGTTTGTTTTTAAAAAATAATAATAATTATGCCATTCGGGGTAACCAAGGGGGTTGTATTAAGAGATGTGCAGGTCACTGGGATAGGCAGGACATGGGTGTTCCTCCTTATTCATTTTATTATTATTATTAATAATAATAATTTTAATGAAAGTTTACAGAGACTTTGGATTTTCATTCATTCATTGTTGCACTTTTCTCCTTGCCCACCCCTTCCCTCAGCTCACTCTTCTCTGTGTTTTTGTTTTTTTGTTTTGGTTCGGTTTTTTTGCACATTCTTTTTTATTATTAATTTTAATAAGCATTTACAGAGGTTTTGGATTTCCATTCATTCATTCACTCTGTACTTTTCTCCCTGTGACTCTTCTCTTTGAAAAGCAAAAGAAAAATTATTTCATTGTTTACAATCCCTCCCCCTAAGTCCACTCCACTGTACTGCCTTCATTCTGCACTCCTATCATGACAATAATACCTAATCATATATCCTTTTTAAAGAGTTCTCTCCCTCATCTGTTTCAACACAGTATACATAATTTATCCAATCTTTTCCAGTCTCCCCCTAGCCCTAATGTCAGTCCTGTTTTACAACAGTGGCACTATGCAATATTTGTCCTTTTGTGACTGAGATATTTCACTCAGCATCATGTCCTCCAGGGTCACCCATTTTGAATAATATTGCATGAGTTCCTTGTTTTTCAATGCAGCGTAGTATTCCATTGTGTGAATATACCAGAGCTTCTCTATCCATTTGTTTGTTGATGGGCACTTGGGTTGTTTCTAACTCTTTGCTGTTGTGAACAAAGCTGTGATAAACATGGGTGTGCAGCTCCTCTTTATTCTACGACTGCACCCCTCTTCCCTTCTTGTCTTGCCCTATGAGCTCAGCTGACTGTGGGACCAGCACAGGACCTGGGAAACCAGTCAGCTAGCAGACAGGAGACCTGGGCTCCAGACTTGCCGTGTGGCTGGCTTTAAACATGTCATTTCATCTCTATAAAGGAGGTGATTTTTTAATTTTTTTTTTACCCCAACAAAGTAAGAGAACATTGTACGGTTTAAAATCAGGAAAGGTAAGCATCAGGACTGTGTCATTTCTCCTACCTACTCAATCTGTACACTGGGCAACTCATTCAAGAAGCTGAACTCTATAAAGCATGTGGCATCAGAACTGGAGGAAGACTTATCAACAACCTGTGTTATGCAGACAACACAACCTGGCTTGCTCAAAGTAAGGAGGACTTGAATCACTTGCTGCAGAAGATCAAAGACTATAGCCTTCAATAGGGATTATGTCTGAGGCTCAAGAAGACAAAAAATCCTCACCACTGGACTCGTAAGCAACATGATAGATGGAGAAAAGATACAAACGGCCAACAATCTCATCTGACTTGGATCCCAAGTCAACACCTTGGTGCCAGCAGTCAGGAAACCAGGAGATGTATTGCACTGGGCAAGTTCGCTGTCAAAGACATCTACAAATCACTGAGGAGCAATGATGTCAGTCTGAAAACAAAGGCAGATCTAATTCAGGCCATGGCCTTTTCAATCACTTGTTATGCATCTCAGAGCTGAACAACGAATAAGGATAACAGAAGAATCAATGCCTTTCAGAAGAGTACTGAATGTCATGGAAAGCAAAAAGAACAAACAGGTAAGTCTTGGAGAAGGTGGAGCCAGAGTGCTCCTTGGAGGCAAAAAGGCAAAGTTTTTCATCTCTCATTCTTCGGACATGTTGTTACGTGAGGTTATTCTGTGGATGGTAACATCATGCTTGGAAATGTGAAGAATCAGCAAGCGAGGAAGACCCTCAATGAAATGGATCGACACAGTGACTGCTGCACGGGCTCACATGTGTCAGGATGATGAGGGCGGCACAGGATAGGACAGGATTCAGGTCTGTTGTTCAGAGGGTCATTATGGGTCATACTTGACTCAACAGCACCTCCCAACAATGGTGGTGATAAAGTTAGCCAGATCAGTTGTAAAAGCAATTTTTTCCTTTTTTTTTTATTCATCATAGTACATTTTCTTTCTAAAGCATAATCATATATTCCTTTCAGACAGTTCTTTCCCTCATCTGTTCTAATGCAGTGTTCGTTACCTATCCACTCTTTTTCTTTTCTTTTTCTTTTTATTTTATTATTTGTGTGTGTGTGTGTACCGTCAAATCAGATCTGACTGGTACAGGAGGAGATTTTCCCTCCTTTTCCGGCAGAGCGTCCGGTGGATTTGAACTGTGCACCTCGGACTGCAGTATAGCCTCTTGCCACTGGGCCACCAGAGCTCTCCTATCCACTCTTTTTCTATTCCCTCCCCAACACCTCCACGTCTGTCCTATTTTATAACAGCAGTGTTATGCAGTATTTGGCCTTGTGTGACTGAGATATTTCACTGAGCATAATGTCTTTGAGCTCAGCCATGGTAAGTAATGTTTTATAAGGTCACTGTTTTTCAATGCTGTGCAATATTCCATTGTGTGACTGTACCACAGTTTTTCTTTTTCTGTTTGTGTGTCGATGGGCATTTAAGTTGCTTCCACCTCTTTCTATTGTGAATAAAGTAGCAACAAACATGGGTGTGCATACCTCTGTTTGAGTCACGACTCTGGTTTCTTTAGGGTCTATTCCTTGTAGTAGAATAACTGGGTCAAACGGTATTTCTATTTTCAACTTTCTGAGAAAGCGCCAGACCACCTTTCATAGTGGTTGTACCATTTTACACTCCCACCAGTGGTGAGTAAGTATTCCAATCTCTCCACAACCTCCCAGTCATGTGTTGTTTTGCTGCCCTGTTGAACTCCGCTATTGTTGCTGGGGTGTGAGCATCTATTTAAGGTATAATAATTGCTCTCTATCTGCTATAAGCAACAGATAAAGATACAAGTCAGGAGCAGGAGAAGGAAACATATTACGTGACTAAGTGTCTTCATGAAAACTTTGCCAGAAGATCAGAAGAACTGAATGGTGTCCAGTTACCACTAATGAATATTTTCATCAAAGAATCTACACAAGAATCCTGATCAACAGGAGAAGTACAGAAGAGAATTTAAAATTCTCATGGAATCCTAACTTTCTGGAGCCGCGGAGAGTGGATGAAACTTGGAAACGATTATCCTAGGACAATCTGTAAACCTTGAATGATCTTGAAGTCTCCCGCTTTGAGTATTATGTTAAGATCTATCTCTCTTAACAGAGGAAGCATGCTCCTTAGAGGCTAGGATGGTGAAACTTCATCTCACAGACTCTGGGCACGTTGTCACGAAAGGCCAGTCCTTGGAAAAGGACATCAGGCTGGGAAAAGCGTAGGATCAGAGAAAGAGAAAGAACCCCAACAAGACGGATTAACACGGAGACGGTGAGGACGGCACAGGGTAGGAGAGGCTTCAGTTCTGCTGTTCACAGGGTTGCTATGAGTAAATGGAATCAAACTGACAACAACAATTTGAAAGATCAGCTAGAAACCTTGGGAGACAAGTGATTTTATGTTAAAAGGAGAGGAACAGCTTACAAAAGTGGAGGGGACTTGGAGGGGAGGGACTGAATAACAATGAAGAATTTTTTCTTTTACTTTTCAAAGAGAAAAGCGACTTGGGGAGAGGGATGGACAGAGAGAAAAGTGCAACAATGAATGAATGGAAATCCAAAGTCTCTGTAAACTTTCTTTAAAATCTATTTTAAAAAAATCTATTTAAAATACAATTTAATTTTTTTAAAAGTGGGTGAGAATGGTGAGAAAAACAAGAGTATCAGTGTTACTCCATGTTAGTTACTGTCCATGGTGAATTGGTGTCTGTTCTGCTATATGTATTCTCTTTTTTAAATTTAAATTTATTATTAATTTCAGTAAAAATTTACAGAGACTTTGGATTTCTAGTCGTTCATTGTTGCACTTTTCTCCCCTCTCAACCCTCCCCTCAGTACACTACCCTCTTGGAAAAGTAAAAGAAAAATTCTTTCATTGTTTTATAAACCCTCCCCCAGGTCCACTCCACCATGTAGCCTTCGCTCTGGACTCCTGTCATGACAATAACACCTAATCACATATCCCTTTTAAACAGTTTTCTCCCTCATCTGTTTCAATGCAGTATACATTATTGAACCCATCTTTCTCAGTCTCTCCCCAAACCCAAGGTCAGTCCTGTTTTACAACAGCGGCACCATGCAGTATTTGTCCTTTTGTGACTGAGATATTTCACTCAGCATAATGTCCTCCAGGGTCACCCATTTTGAATAATATTGCATGAGTTCCTTGTTTTTCAATGCAGCGGAGTAGTCCATTGTGTGAACATACCACAGCTTCTCTATCCACTCGTTTGTTGATGGACACTTCTACTATATGTATTCTTAACAACAATTTTTTTTATTAGATAGGTAGGGGCAGGGAGACACCCCAACTAGAACAACTACTTAGGACAGCCCGTCCTACCCCCAGCACCACCAGCACATCCCTATCGGAGGCACTGCTGACCTCTGGGAGACCTGGTCGGCTTCACCTCCACTCATGCTCTCTCCAAGTACTTGCCTGGAGCATCAGAAAGCATATCCTCAAAGGGCTGGCCTCTTTGGTGGACAAATGAGAGTCATATAAAAGAAAGGACAAGGCAACTAGCACCACAAGAATGCACACACACAGGTCTTATGAAAGATGAAAGGGGACAGTGAGTTGAGGTCAAAAAGGAACAAGTGTGAACGCAGCCAGAAATGAGGCAGGGTGGGTGAGAGAGATGCCCCAGTAACAGAGGACCCAGCTCCCAGAGCCGGACAGTGGAAGAAGGGCTGAAAAGCACTGTAGGTCTGGAAGGAGACTGTCGCAGGCATCACAAGGAGGGGTACCACTGACCCCCAGCAGTGTCATTGTCATGGCCAGCAGTCATCCTGTCCACCCTGCCTCCCAGTCCCCTCATGGGCAGAAAAGATCACTGCCTGGTCCTGCACCAGCCTGTATCACCTGTGAGTCCACGGTGCACAACATGAGGACAGGTCATGGCCGGGGGACGGGGCCCAGGAGGAGCTGCCAGCACAGCCCACAGACAGGCCGACCTGAACCACACCTCACACCTCAGCAGTCTCACCTCACATCATAAATTAATAAATTGCCTATAAAAAGGCAGAGGCAGCCATGGCAACAGTGCAGAGCCAAGGTAAAAATAAAACCTGTCTAAAGTAGGGCAGCAGCAGCGGAGAGAGGGAGAATGACCTGGGGCCTCGGGGTTCCCCTTTCCTGCCCTCACCCCTTGGTGACAGGAGGGACCTCATACAGGGAACATCACTAACCTTAAGAGGGATAAAGGGAGAACTGGAAGGGCTCAACTTCAACCCCAAAATTAAACTTGGAGATAGTGGTTCTGTGGAAACACCCAGCGGGCGATCCTGCCCCCGGACTTAGGAAGCAGCCTCTACAGTTACCTCAGCTCCACAAAGAAGAGTTGAAATGAACCCCTGGGGGCAGAGGTCAGTACTACTGAGCCTGGGAGACAACCAGAAATCATTTTAGCTGCAGGCCCACAACCCCAGGCAGACCCCTGTCCCAAGAGCTGAGGCCTCCACCAGCCCCCTTGCAGCCTAACCCCCACAGCCTAATTCATGCTTTGGTCCAGTATCTGTGGTAAAACTACAAGCCAGACACCATGGAAGGACAGGAGGTGGCTTCTCTTATCAGGCCACAGAGATGACCCTTATCACACTCTGGCACTGGGCCTGAGACCAATCATCCTTAGAGGCCAGGACTGTTGTCTCATTAGTTACCTCTGTCTCCAGGGGAGATGCTACCTGTCTCCAGAGGGACAGTCCACCTGCCTCCATGGGACAGGCCACCTGCCTCCAGGAGACTGGCCATATGACTCTAGGGGACAGTCCACCTGCATCCAAGAGGACAGTCCATTTGCTTCCAGGAGGACAGTCCATCTGCCTCTGGAGGGACAGGCCACCTGCCTCCAGGGGACAGACCACCCCAGACCTGGCAGACGCACCTGCATCTTGTCTGCTCCTCGTTTGTCTACTGCTCCAGGGGCCAAAGGTCTGTCACGATCAATTGGCCTCAGAGGTAGCCGGCTGGGTCCCTGAGAGGGGACCACACTCGTGCAGCAAGAGGAGAAGGTATAAATATCAGCAGACATGTCCAACCACAACAAACCTACGGACCACAACAAAGTGCTGGGCCAACAGCAGCATGGAGGGAAGAGGCCCCAGGTGTGGAGGGCAGAAAGCTGGCAGCCGCTCCCTAACCAAGTGACAGCCTCTGCGTGGTCGTTCTAGCTCCCGGGGCCTGAGCCTCCACATCACTGACACGAGATGGCCTGAGACCCTCAGGGGAAGCACTGCATGGTCATTCTACCTCTGGGGGCCTGAGCCTCCACATCACTGACAAAGGGGGCCTGAGACCCTGAGGGGTGGACTGCGACCCTCAGGGGGGGCCTGCGACCCTCAGGGGAAGCTCTGCATGGTCATTCTACCTCTGGGGGCCTGAGCCTCCACATCACTGACACGAGATGGCCTGAGACCCTGAGGGGAAGCTCTGCATGGTCATTCTACCTCCTGGGGCCTGAGCCTCCACATCACTGACATAGAGTGGCCTGAGACCCTCAGGGGTGGACTGCGACCCTCAGGGGTGGACTGCGACCCTCAGGGGTGGACTGTGATCCTCAGGGGAAGCACCATGTGGTCATTCCACCTCTCAGAGCCTTAGTCTCCACATCACTGACACAGAGTGGCCTGAGACCCTCAGGGGAAGCACTGCATGGTCATTCTACCTCCCAGGGCCTCAGCCTCCACATCACTGACACGGGGTGGCCTTGTGACCCTCAAGGGAAGCACTCCGAGAAGGTGGCCAACACCACACACCTGAATTTGGACTGACTGTCACCAGGGGTCAACACAGGCTCCCACTGGCCCTGTGGGATCAGGGCGACCCATGGCCAGCAGCACTGACCCTGTCCAGCAAAGTGGATGACTTCTCCAGGGCCAAGGGGAGAATGCGGAAGATGCTCTGCTGATCCAGGATGACCTCTCACCATCTGACCGTAAGTCCGTATTTCCCCCCAAAAAGGAATCCTGGGCAAAGGTGAGTGGTGCCTGTGCCTGGGGCCAGCGTCTCAGTCAGACCCTGCAACAGACGGACACAAACGTGGGAAAGTCAACAGACCGCCGGCTGGGCGCTCGTGCGAGAAGGTGGCACCAGGGCAAACAAAAGGGAGGGGAAGAAGAAAACTATGAGATGCCTCGATGCTTCCAGACGCTCGAGAACCGGTCACGCCAGCTGCCTCTGCAGAGGGGGGAAGCTGGGTCGTTCAGGTCACGGCAAAGGAGGTGGTTTTTCTCAGGGGTTTCTTTTCTTGTTGTGAAGGACAACATACAAGACAGAGCACCATTCAGTGACCACGACCTGCTTCCAGCTCTTCTCACACTGTGTTGAGTCTCCTTCCCCACATGGACACAAAGGGTCCTGTCCAGTCGAGTTGCTGGGGTCAGCTGGTCCCCACAGGGGCAGGGCTGAAGAGACCTCAGCACCCACAGCAGGCATCTGTCACACTTACAAAGCTAAACTATTAGTTGGGTGTGAAGCTTATCTCGGGGCAAGGGCTGCGAGAGTTTCCTACAGCCTCCCACAGCTCCAAAAACGTCTCAAGTTTCAGCATCTGAAATTCCGGCCTGCATTTTCTTAGTAAGGGAGATGGTTTACTACGTGCCTTGAGGATTCCAGACCTTGTACTACTACCACCTATTTATTGCTGTCGACTCAGGGCTGACACCACCACCAATGCCACAGCCTCGAGGAAAGGACCCATCTTTCTGGTTGGGAGCAGTCAGTGGATTGGAACCACCTCCCTCTGGGTTGGCAGCCCAACTCCTGAACCACTAGGCCACCAGAGCAAAAATTTTAATATTACATTGAAAGAAAGACAGTTCGGCCAAGGGACAGGCACAGAAAAGGAAGGTTGTTGCGCCTGTGCCCTGTCTCGCTCCATGGGCCTCCCTTCCTAGAGGGCGATAAACATCACTTCACTTCCTCCCCAGTCCTCACCTGGGCATGGCAGTCACTCCTAGTCACTGCTTCCAAAACACTGAACAGATGACTAACTCTGGAGGAGGAGGAGCTGGGTGGCGACATGTGCTGTCACCATAAAACAGGCTCAGACAGGGCCTCCAAGGGTTCTATCTGCTGATGCCCCAGCCCTGCCCCAGTGGACAGGCCCCCGGGGGGTGACTCTCTTGGAGTGGGACTAGCACTGGCCTCATCCACTCCTCTAAGCCCTGGGAGAATGAGAAGGGTACACCCTGAGGACAGTGAGACCTTCCTTCTCAAAGTGGCAGGACACAGCTAGAGACAGACACAGGCAGGGTAGGGCTGCACCCCGGGCGAGCTTATCTCAACCAGCCAAGGGTTCCTGGGGAAGGAAGACACGTGGGCAGAGCCCCCTGCCTATCCCCACCCCATCTGCTCTGCAGAGGAAGTGTCAGAGGGCAGCGGCCAGCCCTCCAGCCTTGTGCCACGCTAAGCCAGGAGATGGGCATACAGTGTGGTGGTCAAGACCACTAAAGAGCTGGCCCTGCCACTTCCCGTCTACCTTTAACAAAATCACTTCTGCTCTAAAGCCAGCTTCCATATCTGCTACATACAGTAACCATGTCTACACTACACAAGGCTGCTGCAAGGGACAACAGCTTAGATTACTGCCATGTAGGATAAGACTGGGGATCCAAGGAAAAGATCCTTGTCAATTTTTCCTTTCCAACCACCTATCATGTCCTATTGGTCCTGGAATGAGGATTTTTGTTCTCCTCATGTTTAGCTGTAACTCATGTTGAAGGCTGAAGTCTTCCCTCTTTTGCAGCAAGTATTTTAAGTCTTCGTCACCTTCTGCCGGCAAGGTTGTGTCATCTGCGCAACACAGCTTGTTGACGAGTCTTCCTCCAATCTTGATGCCACATGCTTCTTCATAGAGTCCAGCTTCTAGAATAATCTGCTCGGCGTACAGGATGACTAGGTATGGAGAAAAGATACAGCCCGGAGATTCACTTTTCTTGACTTTAAACTACGCAGTGGCCCCTTGCTCTGTTCAGACAACTGCTTCTTGGTCTATATATAGGTTTTATATGTAGGTTTCACATGAGCACAGTGAAATATTCTGGGGTTCCCATTCTTCTCAAAATTACACATAATGGAAGCACTGTCTGAAGATGACCAAAGACTACAGTTCTCAATAAGGGTTACATCTCAATATCAAGAAAGCAAATACCCTCACCGGTAGACCAACAGGCAATGCCATGATAGATGGAGAAAAGATTGAAGTTGTCAATGATTTCATTTTCTTTGGGTCCACAATCAATACCTATGGTAGCAGCAGTAAAGAAATCAAAATATGTGGAGCTCTGGTGGCATCGTGGCATGAAGCTGCACTGCACTCTCGAAGATACACAGTTCAAATCCACCAGATGCTCCACTGGAGAAGGAGAGGCAATCTTCTTCTGGGCCAGTCAGATCCATTCGACGGCACACAACAAGAAAAAAAGTTAAAAAGAAATCAAAAGATGTGTTATATTGGGAAAATCTGCTAAGACCTCTCCCAAATGCTGAAGAGAAAGGATGTCATTTTAAAGACTAAGATGTGTCTGATAAAAGTCTTAATATTTTCAATCTGTTTCTATGCATCTGAAAGTTAGGCAGTGAATAAGGATGACAGAAGAATTGATGCCTTTGAACTGTGGTGTTTGGGAAGAGAACTGATTAGCCCATAGACAGCCAAAGGAACAAATCTGTCTTAAAGAAAGTTCAAGTACAGTGCTCCTTAGAGGCAAGGATGGTGACATTTTATCTGCTATACTGTGGGCATATCACCAGGAGGGGCAAGTCCTTGGAAAAAGACATCATGCTGGGAAAGGTGGAGGGTCAGTGAAAGAAAGGAAGACCCTCAATGAGACAGGCTGACACAGCGACTACAACAATGGACTTGAGCATGGCAGACGCTGTGAGGATGGGGCTAGGAAGAACACAGTTTGAATTTGTTGTTCACAGTATCTCCATCAGATATAGTTGACTCAACAGGCCCCTAATAAAAACAACAACAAAGTCAGGCCTTTTAACCAAACCAAAACAGTTGAGACTGACTCACAGAGAAAGATCATCTCAAGGAAACAGCCAGGCTCTGCGGGATCAAGTGAGCCCCTAGTCTGTGGATAAGGGAGCAGGCCAGAGGCCCTTCCTAGCTCACAGCCTTCACGAGGGCAGGGGCTGCAGGCCAGAGGCCCTTCCTAGCTCACAGCCTTCACGAGGGCAGGGGCTGCAGGCCAGAGGCCCTTCCTAGCTCACAGCCTTCACGAGGGCAGGGGCTGCAGGCCAGAGGCCCTTCCTAGCTCACAGCCTTCACGAGGGCAGGGGCTGCAAACCCGAGGCCCCTCAGTCAGATGGCTGAGGGGCTGATGTGTCAGATACTACAGGCTCGAGTTCCAAAAAGCAGAGGTCAGATGATGACGAATGAGCCAGATGCAGATTCCAGCGGGAGCAAAAAGCCAGAGAGCTTTGCCAGAGTGTGCGTGTGCGTGTGCACACACGCGTGCGTACATCTCCATGGAAACTTCCCTTCCGCTGCTTGGCTGCTCACAGCTGATGTCATCACAGATATGTAATCACATTCTATCAGCACTGTGAGGCATGATGACATCATCATATGCAGCCAAACCTCTGAGACAGAGAGGCTCCCTGCGTTAGGTCCCCTCCCCAAGGAGGTCTGTCCTGACCAGCTGAGGGTCCAGCAGCTTACTCTGAGCACCCCAAGTACCCCCTCCCCAGGCTCCAGAACGCAGGACTTGGTTCCCCAGAGTCCTCTAAATGACTGAGGTGGTGGGGCTGTGGCAAGGTTGCCCTTGGGCATGCTGACAGGATGGCCAGGTCTGCCCTTTCTTGGGCTCCACTCTCTCTTCCCACACCGGTGGCCTCATCTCATCTTACCCCAGCAGGAACTCCAGAAACATCTCCAGATCAGCCTGTCCCTCAAGGTCAGCAGATGAGCAACTCTCTTTCCCCAAATATAATGTCCCCAGCTCACTAACAGGCCACAGCATTGCCATGGAAACTTGGGAGACAATCAGGACCCCAAATGCCATCTCTTCTTTACTACATGTTCTACAGGGTTTAACGTATACCACAGAGCCACACTCCCTACTAACCTACACAGCTTCTGAAAGTGTGTTCCTCTCCTTCCATGTCCTTCTTCCTCTCACAGCATCGGTTTTCACGTGTCAGAGTGGTTAAGAACGAGTTCTGCTGGCAGTACATAACCAAAAGCCAAAATCCACCAGCCTCTCAGCTGGAGAGAGATAGGCAGTCTCCTCCCGTCACGATTCACAATGTCAGAAACCAGACGGAGGGTGGAGGGTCGGTATATGGGGGACCACAAGGTGGGAGCAATTTAATGGCAACCAACAACAAGGAAAGTTCTCTTCTAGCTCAGAGGCTGCGCTTCCCACCCAGGCCAAGTGAGGGGCGAGGGGACCTATGTTGAGCTCCACCCTCACGTAAGCTTCTCCACAGCATGGCCTCCTGGGACCCCTATACTCCTGCTTCCTATTCTAAGAACAAGCCTGAGGTCCTGACCCCATAGAAGCTTCAGAGTGACTGACCATCTCTGGCCAGCACCCCTCTCCAGCCACCATCACTCCTCAGGGGGGCAGAGGCCTCAGTCAGCTCCAGCCAGCAGTGACCAGCCCCTTCCCTGACGGGAAACACTGGCAGCATAGAGGGCCAGAGTTGTGTTTTCATTTTTATTATGTGGTCATGAGAAAGGACACAGAATTTTCATGACTACATTGTTTTGCAAGGGACTGGTTCCCCACAAGGAAGAAAGGCATACTGGTCCCTACAGAGCAGTGACCTTGTTAATTCTCTGTCCCAGGCAAGGCAGGATACCTGGACGAGGTCAGGCCAATGAGCAGAGGTGAACGAGTCGGCTTTGAGGTGCCCAGAAAACCAAGTGAGGCTGGCGGTGCCCATCTGGGGAGGAGGACAGCCCTCAAGGTCACCATGACAAAGGCTCTGCTGAAGGCCACCTCAGCACTGGCAGCAGCTGGGAAGTGGGGCCAAACAGAGGTGGGCAGCAACAGAGACCCCATTTAGTGCCCATGGACAAGAGACGGGGCAGGTGCAGAGGGAAGAGGCCACTCACCTGATGCAGGAGTCACACTTCTTACCCCTGCCCCATGTCCCCAGAACTACTGTGGTGTTGTTGTTGTTTTTGCTGTGTACCTTGGAGTCCCCAAGTCGTAGCTGATCCTCTAGCGTGTTTTCAGAGGCAGTAAATCACTTGGGAGTTGACTGCCCATCTTTCCCCCATGGAGCTGCTGGCGGATTTGAACTGCATGCCTTTGTGATGGGAGTTCAGCGCAGTTCCTTGCCACTAGATCACCAGAGCTCTAGACACTTGAAATAAAAACTGACCCACAAGTAAGGGAGCTGGAGCCTCCCATATCCTGACGAGTGGCTTCTGAGAACAGCCACACCCTCCCTGGCAAAGTCCTAGCATGTCTCAGGCCTCGACCCCCAAAAATGGGGCTGTGGGAAAAGCCAAAGTCAGGGGCCTCAGTGGCAGTGGCTGCTTCTTGAGAAACAGGGTGGCATCTGGAAACCCATGGAGGAAGGCTGTGGGGTTGTGCATGCACTCACACACACACACACACACACACACACACACACGCTCACACCCCCATAACAGTTACACACAAGCCACTTGGGGTCCAGGGATGGACAGAAGCCCTCAAAGACCATTCCAACCTCAGACCAACAGGCTACATGTTCCTGCAAGTTCCTGCCTTCTCAGGAACATCATGGGTCACTGTGACCAGGAGGGCAAAAGGGTCTGCATCTTCCACAACCTCCGGCCTTCTTGAGGGCCTCCAAACAAAAGTGCAGGACCAAGGAGAGGCTGTCCATGTTCAGAACAGTTCCACCTAGAACAGTGCAATGAAAAATAATAAACTAGTCCCAGCCAGCCCTAGCTGTAAGAAGGTGCATTGCGATCCCAAAGGCAAGCAGTTTGAATCCACAAGGCAAGCTGTTCTGCGGGAGAAGGACAGGCAATCTCCTCCTGTGCAATTTACTGCCTCTGAAAACCTACTGGAGGATCAGGTCTGGACCGGTTCTGACTCCACAGCACACAGCAATCCAGACAAGGTTTTCCCAAGATCCAGGAAGCCCAGAGAACGGTACCCCCTCCTTCCATGCTCCACCAGGTCCTACAGCAGAGGTGGTTATACCTCATAATAGGACTGGGGATGAAGGGGTGATGGGTTCCCCCCAAATGGGGCTCTGCTCTCCCTCCCCAGAGACACAGACCAGCTCTCTCAAAGGGTAAAGACCAGGTTCCACCCAATTAAATTCAGTATCTCCTGGTAAATTCTCTACCTTCCCTCCCTCTCTCAGAACATACAGAGTCCTTCAGCCGAGGGCAGCATCCTCAGGTCAGAATGCAAGGTCAGACAGGTCTAAGGGGTCAACCCACCACAAAGGGAACAAAGCAAACTAACTCCCACCACCCTCTACCCTTCTCCAACCTCTCACACCCACCCCAACTCTGTCAGAGGGTGTCAGAGAGGCAGACACAGACACTTCCACCAGGGAGTGCCAGGAAGGACACCCAACACCATCAAGTCGAGTCCAACTCCTGCCCACCCTCTATCTGGTTCCTCAAACGGTAAATCTTTATGGGAGGAGACTGTCTACCTTCCTCCCATGGAGCAGCTGCCGAAGTCAAACTGTCAGCCTCTCAATAATATGACATATTACGTGCTAAGCCACCAGGACTCTGTGCTAGGAAGGAGGCTGCTGTGTGCTGTCGAGTCCGAACCAACTCCTGGCTAACCCTCCAGCAGGTTTTCAGAGGCAGTAAATCACATGGGAGGAGACTGCTCATCTTTCTCCCATGATGCAGCTGCTGGATTTGAACCTTGTGCCTTTGGGTGGGCAGTGATGCTCTCCTTACCCACAAGGCCACCAAAGCCTTCTAGAAAGGGTGTTTCTTCTTGTCATTATTGCCATCAAGTTGAAACCAACCCATAGTTGACCTCCGGTGGGTTTTCAGAGGCAGCTAATCTAACAGGAGATTATCACCACATTCTTCGGCAGAGTAGCTAGTGAATTTGAACTGCATGCCTTTGGGATTGCAGCTTGGTTTCTTACCACTTCGCCACCAGAGCTTCCTAGAAAGGATCCTGGGGTAAAAAAAGCTTAAAAACTAAAATAAGGAAGGAAAACCACAGAGAAGCATCTCGTAGGTTTTTTAGACCTAAAGCAGCCATGATGACCCAAATAGAGTTTCATGCAGGTAAAAAGATCATAACCTATTAAATTGCTTTTTATATTAGAAATATATATCTATATTAGAAATCTGTTTTGAGAACTTCCTCTTCAGTTACTTAGAAACTTCTGGCAAAATCCTTTAACTCAAAGAGCTGGCATGTGGCCTCTTGGGCATGCTAAAACACTAGAACCCCATCCACCACCACCCCCCAGAGCAGGGTTCCCAGAGTAGCCCCGAAAGTGACATGTAGAGAGCCTGTTCTATATCCGAGAATGTACTGAGACTTTAACAGATGAGCTCTTTTTGGTCTGATCAACTCTGATTATTTCCCTGGCCTTTTAAAAAATGAGGAAATTAGTTAAGTAGTCTAGCTGCTGGTGAGGGAAGGCGGGGGACATAAACTGTCCAGGCCCTCAGAGTTCAGGCCTTTCAACACTGCCCTGTCCCTTCTTCCCAAGAGGCCAGGCTGTGGGGGACGAGATCTGAGGGGCTGGCAGTCAACCCAAGATGGGCCTCCTTAGCCCAAGCCCGACTTCCTACACTCCACGGATGGCCTCACGAGTCGCCACTAAAGGGGGCTGGGGGCTTTCCCAGGCTCCATTTCTATGTTTCCTACACAGGGACCACCAGCATCCTTTCCATCCACCATCACTGCTGCCCGCTGACCCCCTACCAGGAGCAGGGACTTGCCTTCTCACTCTGCCCTTCACTTTAACCCTATGAAGGTGGTGATGTCACCTCCCCACTGGACAGAGGGGGCTTATGACAAATTAGCAGGTTTGGAATTTGAATCTTTCTGGAGAAATTACATACACATGCACTTGAGTCCCCAGCCACCTTCCTGAGTCTGCCACTACTGGCCGGGGTTGTGACAATGACTAACTGTCCCTTCAGCCACCTCCACAGGCTGAGGAGGGGACTCCTGTCTTCTTCAGCAGTACCCTCCCTTCTCCCCCTCCAGGCAAGGTGCCTGCTCACTGTCCCAACAGCACGTGCCAGGTGGGGTGAGGCAGGCCAGACAGCTCCAGAAAGCGCCACAGGCGTGGCCTGAGGACCTGGCCTATTTCACAGATTCCTCCCCACAAGCACCAGCCCTCCCTAAATTCCATAAATGACCCTGTCAGTGCATCCCAGGGAAGGAAGCCAGGTAGGTGGGGAAAGGTCTGGGTAGAGGAGATGACTTTGGACGAAGCTGATGAAGGCTCCCAACAGATCAAGTGGTAGCAAATCAAACCCTCTGAGAGATGCTATCCTTTGCTGCAGACAGACCCACCTGGCCCTTCAGACATGGCCAGCTCCGAGAAGGGTTCAGGAAACACAAGACATGCAAAGGCAGAGAACAAGAAAAGTCACTAACTTCACAGTAGCCCCTCCTCCTAACGCCTTGAGACTTGGTTAGGAGGAGATGGTTTTTGTTGTGTGCCATCAAGTCGGAATCAACCCACAGCTGACTCCCCAGTAGGTTTTCAGAGGCAGTAGGGAGCTCTGGTAGTTTAGTGGCAAGAAGCTGCACTGCAATCCCAAAGGCACACAGTTCGAGCTCACCAGCTGCTTCACAGGAGAAGGATGGATAATCTCCTCCTGTTTGATTAACTCCCTCTGAAAACCCACTGGAGGGTCAGCTATGGGTCGGTTCCAACTCAAGAGTTTGTACTTCCAACTCAAGAGTACACAACAACAACAACACCCAGGAGGAGACTGTCCATCCTTCTCTCGCCGGGCAGCGAATGAATTCAAACTGGTTGCCTTTGGGATTGCAGCACAGCTTCTTACCACCAGACCACCACAAGAGGAAGAGGAGGTGACTGCTGTGTGCCTCCCACCAGATACACTATCAACACAGTCTGCTCAGATTCACCAGGTGCTGGATGGCCAAGGACCAGAGAAGGGATGGAGTGAATGTGAGGAGAGGTAGGTACTTATTTTGAAAAAGGAAAGAGTTAAGGGATCCAGGGGAGTGTTTTCCACTTCACACCCTCTTCCTTGGGCTCTGTGAGCCAGGAAAGAGGGAGACTACAGGAAAGAGGTGGAGAAAAACAAAACAAGGGCCAAGCCACACCACATGACCCCACATTCAGTAACCAAACAGCAGGTCACGGGGAAAGAGCAAAAGAAGGAGGGGGGAAGAAAGAGGGGAGCATAGCGAGGCTGGACCCTGCCCTGTGACATCCCTGTTCACCATCCCCAGCCATGGAGGAGCCCCACCGATATCCTCCAAGGTCAGCTGCTTTCTCCCCAGATCCTTCTTGGCTTCGTGTGGGTCTTCCAGCAAACCTTCCTAAATATACTCAGTTGGTTGTTCCAAGCCTCAGGCAAACTTCTCCAGTACATCTCCCTACCGCAGCAACCCCCTGTCCCTGTCCACACAAGAACCAGTTAACCCTCTGAGCGGCCCACACAGCAAGATGTCAACCCTGGGGGGCTGGCTCCAGGTCTAGGGTGAGCCCCAAACAGGAAGCTGGGCTCCAAGTTTAAAGCCTTGATCTCTGCACAGGGAAGGACAAATGGGCCAAAATAAATGATCAAAAAGCCCATGGAGCTTTCCAAGTGGAAGTGACCAGGAGAGAGTCTGCAGCGGAGCATTAACCACCACACTGCCCCCACAGAGGGAGGGCAGGACTATTAAAGGCTGACTCAGTGTTTCCTTCCTCCACAGGGCCTGGAGGGGCAGGGTCCAGCCAGGCGTCTCTACATTCTTGAGGACGTCAGGGAAGCAGCACGAGGGATGCCCTCAGTAGCCTGTGAAGATATGCATGGGAGGGCTCTACCTCGCCTTGGCCCCCACCTCCCCTTCCCCTCCGTGTAAAACAGGGTCTCTATTCCTAGCCAGATGGGCGCCCCTCCCCTTTGAGCAAAAGGAGGGAGACCTTGAGGATTACAAATGGCCCTCAATTTTTCCTTACTGAGGTCTCCCTAGCCCAGAAGCCTTTGGTTCCCACTCCCAAACTTGGACAGTCCCCGCCAAGACCTCCCGCAGGTCTCCTAAAAGTCCACCATTGGTCAAGACAAATGGGGAGAGTCCCCCAAACGTAAAGGGTCAACTTGTCAGTTTATGCCCTTGAGCGCGAGGCGGGAGGTTAGGGGTAGGCCAAGATTCGGGGTCACGTTGCCCACTGCCCCGCCCAGGGAGTCGTCCAGCCGTTTGCGCGCCCCCTGCCCCGCCCCCACCGGCGCCCCTCACTCACTCGGTGTGCTGGGCGCGGCCGGCGGCGAACACCTCGTCCAGCGCCACCGTGGCCTGGCCCAGGAACTTGTCCACGCCGATGAGTGAGCGGTGCATGGTGGTGAGCACCAGCGCGCAGGCGGCGGTGGGGCCCGCGGCCCACGGCGCCGGGCCCGCGTCGCTCTCCTGCGCCCGCAGCAGGCCGTCCAGGGCGCCGGGCGGCAGCTCGAACGAGCACTCCTCGCGCCATTCCGGGCAGCCCGGTGTCTTCTCCACCACCGACGTGCTGTACTTCTCGCGGCCCAGCTGGATCACCGTGTACGCGTCGCTGGTGCTGCCCGCTGAGCTCTTGCCCCGCAGCCCTCGGGCCCGCAGCACCGTCACTTGGACGTGCGTGGGCAGCCAGCGAGAGGGCCCCGCCACCGGATCAGAGCCCCGTACCAGGGCCATGGCGGGGAGAGCGGCGGCGGACGAGGCCCGGCCGCGCGGGGCACGGGCACCGGGACCGAGCGAGGAATCCGGCAGTGGCCGAAGGCGGTCAGCAGCGGGCTCGCAGCGCCGGCCGCCAGCCC
>NW_006399761.1:3704535-3722387 GCF_000299155.1 Elephantulus edwardii
CTAGCCGCGCGGTGCAGTAATGCTGCAGGAGGCGGGGCCCGCCGCAGACCCGCCCAAGGCGCCGCGAGGGGGCGGGGCCTGTGGAAAGGGGCGGGGCTTGCGGGCCGAGCCACGGTGCCGCTGTGCGGCAGTGCTGCGGGAGGAGCCACGCGCTCCAGATCCACCCGAGGCGCGGCGAGGCAGGGGGCGGGGCCTGGGCGGGGCCAAGCAGGGAGGGGGAGGGTCCGGTGGGCGGAGCTGCGCGTTGCGATGGCTCGGCAGAGCAGCGGGAGGACAGCCCCGCCGCAGACTCGCCTGAGCCAGGGGCGGGGCCTGCCAGAATAGGGGCGGGCGAGGGCGGGGCCTGGCGATAGGGGCGGGGTAGGACCCCGAGAGGGCGGTAGAGAGGGGCAGGGTGAAGGACAGAGCCAGGCAGTGCTGCAGTGTTGCCGTAGCCGCTGAGTGGCCCAGGCCTGAATGGGAGGCGCGTCTGTGAGGGGGCGGGGTGTGGGCGGGCCCTGTCAAAGATGGGGCGGGGCCATAGGAGCGAGCCTAGAGCTGCGGCGGTGCGGCATTGCTGCGACCAGGTTTGTCGCTTTCCCATCTGATGCGCTCCGAGGCCAGGGTGGATGGTGCAGCCTCTGCAGATGGGTGGGCGGGCCTCGCACTGGCTCCACCCCAGCACAGCGCGATCTGCGGACAACTGCTGTCCAAAGCCACACCCCGAATCCCACATGTCCACTCTGTGCCTTTCCACTAATCTCAGTCCTCCTTCAAAATGTCCCTACTCCAGAAAGCCCTAGAGTTGGACCCAACCTGGCCTGACCAGGACGGCCATCGCCTTGCCAACGACTGACAAGGAGTGTGGCACCTTGGGCCATGCTGTCCTCTCACCGGCCAACTGTGCCTGGGAAAATGCCCGCATTAAGCCAGGGAAGTTCCCGCGCCGCTGCGTGATGACCACTCCCTGGTGACCTCGCCATTGAGGACCGACTGGTGCCCCGCCCAGAGCTCAGGACTCGCCCTGGGCGCGGGATGAATAAAGGAGCAACCACCGATCTTTAAATGCTTGCTGTGCCTGGGACCTGCGTCATGGGTGTGGAAAATTATAGGATGCAGATTCTCTGGAACCCTGGTGGCGAGGTGATGAGAGCACTAGACGACTACTAACCTAAAAAGGCAGTGTGAACCTGCGCCCATAACTATTTATAGCCTTGGAAACCCTATGAGGCAGTTATAGGCTTACTCTGTGTCAAAATCTACTCCAAGACACTGGATTTGTTTTGGGATTTGGGGAAGATTTGAACTATTTCCACCCACTTTTAATCCTCTGCCAAGTGACATGTGGCCAGGATGGACAAGTCCTTGGTGAAGGTCCTCGTGCTTGGAAGGGTGCAAGGTCAGCGCAGGAGAGGAAGACCCTGGGTGAGATGGCTTGACAGTGACTGTGGCAATTGGGGCAGGTGTGTCAAACACAAGTGGCCCTGGCTCAAGACATGACAGGGTTCAGAGCTATTGTTCTTAGGGTCACTATGGTTGTCGTCGGCTAGATGAAACACGACAAGGACAACAATGTGCAGAGGTTTGTGGCCCTAATGTTGAAGAGCTTGATTCTTCAGTGACTACCAGTCACAAGAACTGCAGATCCAACTGCTCGAGAAGAGAAAGCTGTGGCAGTCTGCTTCCAGAGGTTATTGGCTTGGATATGCTAGGAAATCGGTCTCTGTCTTACAGAATTGCTATGAGTCAGAGCAGCTGGTTGGTTAGTTTGGGATTTTTTTTTTTCCATGCAGAGCCCAGGGTGTCTGTTTAATAATAATAATAATAGTAACAATAATAATTATTATTAATTACAACTGTCATTAACTATTATGGATGATGACTTTCCACCAGCGCTGGTATTTTTACAAGCATCACCTCATTTTGTCCACAGACCAACTTTGTTAACCCTAGTTTCCAAAAGATGACATTAGAGAGGTTAACTCATTACTCAAGGTTTGGAACAACTGTCATATTTGAGAGTAGAATCTACAAAGGCCACCCCACCCCCCTGAAATTTATTGCAGTAGAGTCTGAATCATTCAACACTGACCCTCTAGTGGGTTTTCAGAGGCTGTCAATTTCAGGGAGAGAGATTGCCACCTTTCTCCTTTGGAGCAATTGATAGATTCAAACCCCAAGCCTTTGGGTTGCCAAGGCAACTCCTTACCACTAAGCCACCAGAGCTCTGCATTTGATGTCCTAGTCCATATGTCTCTCTGTGTGTATATGCAATTTTCTATGCCTTACTGCTATGGTGTTGTAGTTGCCCTCAAGTTGACTGTGACTCATGGTTACCCTGTGACCAACAGATCTGAACCTTGTCCTACCCTGCACCATGTCACAGTCTCCAACATGCTCCAACCCATTGTTAATCACGTGTCAATCCATCTTGCAGAGGAGGGTCTTCCTCTCTTCCACTGACCCTCCACCTTTCCCAGCATGATGTCCTTTTCCAAGCACTGGACCCTCCTGGCTAAGTGCCCAAAGTGTGTGAGACAAAATTTCACCATCCTTGCCTCCAAGGAGCACCCTGACTGCACCTTCTCCAGGACATAAATGTTTGTTCTTTAGGCAACCTATGAGATAAGCTATACTCTTCTCTAACACTACAACTAAGAGGCACCAATTCTTCTCCCGTCCTTATTCATTGTCCAACTTTCAGATGCATTGGAAGCAATTGATAGACAATGTCTCGGACCAGGCACACCTCGGTCTTTAACTGGCATCCTTGTTCTTCAGCACTTTGAAGAGAACCCTGACAGTAGATTTCCCAAAGCAATACGTCTGATTTTTTTTTTCCTTTACACACACATCTACTGTTTAGCTATCAATTGAGGAGAAAGGCATTAAGGGGGAAAAAAATAGCCTGGTCCACATCTGATGACAGGAATGTACTAGTAGTGTTTTACTCCATGAAATGCGTGAAGTCACCATGATTCAGGGCCCAAATGAATGATACTTAGCAACAGCATGACAGTGAGGCGATTATAATGTAATAACTACGTCTCAGGGCATTGGAGTTCATTATTTTATGTTATTTCATTTACCCTTGATGACAACTAATTAAGACAGATACTATTGCTATCTTTGATGTAACCCATTAAGGAAACTGAGGCAAAGAGAACCTAAGTCGTTTTCATTAGTAGAAATAGCAGAAGCTGGTGAATCCAGATTTGAGAGAACCTGCGGCATCCTGCATACACACTTCTCCCTGCATCTTTAAATGTTATCACGTAGGTAAAAAAGCCCCCAAAACCCATTGCTGTTAAGTTGATTCTGTCTCTTATCAGCCCTCTAAACGTCCCATGGCATTTTCAAGGCTGTAAATCTTTAGAGAGAAGTGATAAGAGAAAATATTAACATTGTCGAGGATTGCATTTTACTCAGATCCACAATCAACAGTCAGGAAGCAGCAATCAAGAAATTAAACGGAGCTTGTAATAAAATCCCTCATGTTCTTGCATAGAAAAAAAAAAGAAATTAAACGACGTATCATATCAGGTAAATCTGCTCCACTTTAAAGTGTCAAAACCCAAAGACCTTCAACAAACGAATGGCTAGAGAAGCTGTGGTATATTCACACAATGGAATACTACACTACTTTGAAAAACAAGGAACTCATGCAATATTATTCAAAATGGGTGACCCTGGAGGACATTATGCTGAGTGAAGTATCTCAGTCACAAAAGGGCAAATACTGCATGGTGCCACTGTAACAGGACTGACCTTGGGGTTGGGGGGAAACTGAGAAAGATGGGTTCAATAATGTATACTGCATTGAAACAGATGAGGGAGAAAACTGTTTAAAAGGGATACGTGATTAGGTATTTTTGTCATGATGTGAGTCCAGAGTGAAGGCTGCATGGTGGAGTGGACCTGGGGGGAGGGATTGTTAAACAATGAAAAAATTTTTCTTTTACTTTTCAAAGAGGGGGGAGGGGTGGGCAGGGAGAAAAATGCAACAATGAATGAATGGAAATCCAAAGTCTCTGTACACTTTCATTGAAATTAATAATAATAATTTAAAAATTAATTTAAAAAAACCCAAAGATGTTATATTGAGCACTAACATGTACCATGCCTCATGTTCATGGGAAAGCTAGACTATGAATAAGGATGACTGAAGAACTCATGGTTTTGAAGTATAGTGTTGGCAAAGAATATTGAATACACCATGAACTTCCAGAAGCATGAACAAATGTTTTGGAAAAATTTTTCAGGAATACCCCTTAGAAGTGAAGTCAGCGGGACTTCAGATAAGCTTCTTTGGACGTGTTATCAGGAGGGTCCTGATACGTTATCAGAAAACAAAAATCTCTGAGAAACACATTATGTTTAGACAAGTAGAGAGTCAGTGTTAAAAAAGGAAGATCCTTGATGAGAAGTATGACCGCGTGACGGCAGCAGTGAACGTCAACAAAGCACAATTACAGGAGGTGCAGGACCAAGTGATGTCTCATTCTGTGATCCACAGAGCTGGAGCTGACTTACACCTAACATCGACAAGTGTTTATGGAAGCAGACGGCCAACTAAGTCCTACTGCAGAGAGAACAGGGCTTGAACCACTGGCCTTTGAGTTAGTGCAGCTGCGTGTTTAACCACTGCCATCACCAGGGCTTTTTCATCTAGACCTTTGTTGTTGTGTACCGTTGAGTTGACCCATAGTTGACCCTCCAGTGAGGTAGTAAATTGCACAGACAGAGATTTCCCATCTTTCTCCTATGAAGCAGCTGGTGGATTCGAACCACATATTTTTGGGGTTGGCAGAGCAGTTCCTTCCCTGCTAAGCCACCAGAGTTCTCTTGTCTAGACACTACATCCGTCAAAAGCTGATAAAACAGGACAGTTACTATATCCACTCACAGATGAAGAGATGTTGTTATTCTTGTTTAGTACTGTCAAGTCAGCACTGACCCACAGCTGACCCTCTGGTGGTTTTCACAGGTAGTTAATCCCACAGGAGAAGATTGCCCATTCTTCTCCCATGGAGCAGCTGGTGACCTCAAACCGAGTGGCTCCGGGATTGCAGCACAGCTTCTTGCCACTGGGCCACAAAAAACAGTCAATGGACTTATCCAAGGTCAAGGTGAATCCATCCAGGTTAAGGATAAATTCTCAAGGGCTTCTCAAATGTTTTCACTAAACTTCAATCGACATCCCTCACCATTAAAATATCCATGTGCTTCTCCAGCGTGACTGAACGACCCATCACCACCACCACCTCCGCCCTGCTCCACCTTTCCACCTCGTGATTAGTCTCCACGGGAAGGCCAGAATCTACTTACCTAGAATCCTCTACATAGACAGTTCCAATCGACCAGCCACTCCTGACAGAAAGATGAACACTCCCCTGTAAAGACACACAAGCTTAGAAACCCAACGAAGGGTCACTGACTCGAAGGCACTGAGTTTTGGGAACATGTCAGCCATTATTCTGGGTACTTTACAAGTTATTTAACTCAATCTTCACAACAATCCCCAAAGTACGGATTAGTGCACCTAAACGGCGGATGATCAGGCTTATTGGAAAGGTACATGGTAATTTTTTAAATTTTATTTGTGTGTGTGTGTGTGTGTGTGTGTGTGTGTGTGTGTGTGTGTGTACAGTCAAATCAGGTCTGACTGGTACAGGAGGGAACTGTTACTCCTTCTCCAGCAAAGCATCTGGTGAATTTGAACCGAGAGCCTCTGGGATTGCAGTGCAGCTTCTTGCCACTAGGCCACCAGAGCTGGGTGCCTGGTAATTGAATAACTTGCCTCCAACATCTCAGCGATTGGGTCTCTGTACCCTGCACTCCACCACATCCTGCTGGTGCTCACCTCTGAGCAGTGGTTCCTGAACTCAAACAAGCAACAGAATCATCTGGAAGGATCTTTGAGACATTCATGGTGGGGCCTCACACAAGTGGATCGGATCCTATAGAAAGGTTACAGCTTGAAAACGCCCTGAAATTGTTCTCTGCACAGCAGGGGTCTCTCTGGGTGGGGATGACTCCAAGGCAATAAGTAACAGAATCAAGATATGGAGTGGGGACCCCAAAACTTACTTCTGTAATGATTTCTGGAGCCCTGCTGGCGCGATGATCAAGTGCTCAGCTCTTAATGAAAAGGCAGGTAGCTGGAGTCCACTGAGTAATCCAGATGTAGAAAGGATCTGGCGGACTGATCCTGTAAAGATTGCTGTTGTGTGTGTGCCATCAAACTGGAACCAGCTGACAGCTGACTCTCCAGCAGGTTTTCAGAGGCTGCATATCAATTATATGGAAGGAGATGGCTCATGTTTCACCTACAGAGAAGCTGGTGAATTTGAAGCATGTGTCTTTGAGTTTGCAGCACGGTTCCTTATCCAGCCGGCCACCAGAGAGCCCCTGTAAAGATCACAGCCGAGGAAACCCTATGGGGCAGTTCTATTCTGTGACAGGAGTCTGGAAACACTCCCAGCGCTAAACAAGTTTCCAGGTGATGCAACTGCTTCAGGACTAGGATCGACACTTAGAGGACCAGTACAGGGTACAGGGGACGACTGTGAGATGGCAGGGAGGACAGGAGCAAACTGCCCCTGCCCAGTTTGCTCCTGTCCTCCTTGCCAGCACAGTTTGGCAAACCCAGGCTTCCTGCTGGCCCTTCCTTAGCTGAAGGAAGAGCAGTGAAGCCAAGCAGGGCTGCCCTGTGGTCACTGGACTCTAAGGAAAGGGTGGGGTCTGTTAGTTAAAAAGGAGCTTGGTAGCTGTCAGCTTTTCTCAATTCCTCTGAAGCCAAGAAAGAGCAGAGACACTGGTATCTTGATCACCAGGAGATTTCTTATGACATAAGTCCTCCCATGCCTCCAACTTCCGCAGCCAGCTCTGAGAACTGGAAAGAGCCACTGTATCTCCTCAGGACTGAGTGTCCTCACTGCCTGCTGGCCTCCCCAGTCCCTTAGAGATGGCCTTTGCTCTAAGAACATAGCTTTGCATAATTCTCATACATTGCTTCTTTCTACCACGTAAAGCCCATAATTCCCGTACATTGCTCTCCTACACAGGATTTCAGATGTATTTGCCTGGCCTCCACGTCTCTGTCCTGTCACCAATTTCTAACCTTTTCACTGGAGCAGAGACACCCAGCTCAGCTCAAATTCTGGTCCCACAACTTACAGCTTTCAGAACTTGAAGCACTTGCCACAGAAGATTAATGACTACAGCTTTCAATATGAATTACATCTCAGCATCAGTAAAACAAAAGTCCTCACCATTGGGTGAATAGGCAACATTCATGACATTGTTGTTGTGGTTGTTGTTATGTGTCATTGACATTCCTAAACTCTGCTCTGTCCTGTGCCAGTCGCACTGTCTCCAATACACCCATACTGATTACCCCAGTCACTGAATCAATCCACCTCATAGAGGGCCTTCCACTCCTGCGCCGTCCATCCACCCTCCCAAGCATGATGTCCCTCTCCAAGGACCAGTCCCTCCTTACAACATGTCCAAAGTATGTCAGATGATGCCTCAGAATCTTTGCCTCCAAGGAGCAGCCCAGTTTAACCCTCTCCAGGATGAATCTATTTATATTCTTAGCAGTCCATGGTACATTCAATACTCTTCTCCAGCATCACAGCTCAAAGGCATCAATTCTCCTATCCTCCCCAGTCATTGTCCAACTCTCTGATGCATAACAACTGATTGAAAAGACCATGGCCGGTATCAGACACACCTTAGTCTCCAGAGTGACACCATTGCTCTTCAAGTACTTTGGAGAGGTCCCTAACAGCAAACTTTCCCATGGCAATACGTCTTCTAATTTCCTGGCTGCTGGTGTCAGGAGTGTTGACTGTGGACCAAGCAAACTAAAGCTGTGAATAATCTCAATCTCTTCACCATCCATCCTGATGCTGCCAATTTGCCCAGTGGTGAGAATCTTTGCCTTCTTGACATTGAGCCTCAATCCATATTGAAAGCTGTAGTCCTTGACCCTCTGCAGCAAGCACTTCAGGTCCTCCTCAGTTTCAGCAAGCAAGGTTGTGTCATTTGCATAACCCAGATTGTTGATAGATCTTCCACCAATCCTGACGCCACACTTCTCATAGAGCCCAGCCTCTCGGATAATCTGCTCTGCATATAGGTTGAAAAGGAGACAGGATGTATCCCTGGCATACGCCCTTCCCAATTTTGAACCATGCAGTGTTTCCTTGCTCTGTTCTGACAACTACCTCTTGGTCCAAGTATAGGTTTCACATTAGCACGATCAAGTGTTCTGGGATTCTCATTCTTCTCAGAGTCAGCCACAGTTTGTTATGATCCACACAGTCAAATGCCTTTGCATAATCAATGAAACACAGACACATTCCTCTGGTATTCCCTGATTTCAGCTAAGATCCGTCTAACATTAGCTACAATATCCCCTACCACGACCCCTTCGAAACCCAGCCTGGACTTCCGGCAGTTCTCTGCTGATATGTTGTTCCAGTCGTTTTTGGATAATCTTCAGTATAATCTTGCTTGCATGTGAAATCAATGATATTGTTCTATAGTTTCCACACTCCGTTGGGTCACCCTTCTTTGGAATGGGAACAAATATAGATCTCTTTCAGTCAGTTGACCAAGTGGTTGTTCTCCAGATTTCTTGGCACAACTTGGTGAGCACATCCGGGGCAGCATCTGTGAGCTGAAATATGATAATTTGTATACCATCTATTCCTGGGGCCTTTCTTTTTTGCTATTTCCTTCAAAGCAGCCTGAACTTCTTCCTTCATCACCATAGCATCTTGCTCATATGATAGATGGAAAAAAGACCAAAGTTATCAATGATTTCATTTTCCTTGATCCACAATCAGGGCCCACAGTAGGAGCAATCAAGATATCAAAAGATGTATTGCCTTTAAAAAAATCTGCTGTCAAGGACCTCCAGGTGCTAAAGAAAGCAAAGATATCAGTGTGAAGAGCAGGGTATACTTGATCCACGCCATGGTCTTCACAATTGCTTCCTATACGTCTGAAAGTTGGACAATGAATAAGGATGGCAGAAGAAGAATCAATGTCTTTGACTGCAGTGTTGGAGAAGAGTACTGAATATCCCACGGATTGACAAAAGAACAATTAAATCTGTCTCGGAGAGAGTGCAGTTAGAGTGCTCCTTAGAGGCGAGGATGGTGAAACTTCATCTCACGTACTTTAGGAATGATGTCAGGAGAGAGCCCTGTCTTTGGAAAAGGATATCAAGCTGGGAATGGTGGAGGATCAGAGAAAGAGCCTCACAGAGACGGAATGACGCAGAGACTGTAACCATGAACTTGAGTGTCATGGAGATCAAGGGGATGGCACGGACAGGGCCACGTTTTGCTCTGTTGTTCACAGGGTGTCTGATGAGTGGTGCCCCGAGGGCACCTAACACACAATTACAACAGCTCTTCTCATCCTATAAGTATGTTCAAATCACTCCCTCTAAAATCAGAGAAAGCAGCCCTCCTCTTGCTGCCACACTGTCCTACGTTCTCCTTAGCAGGTTTCCTGGGCATGTCTCCTCCTAGTCTTCAGTCCCTCACTTCCCAGTCCATGACCCCAACCCACTGCAGCCTGGCCTTCCATCTCCCTCCCAGCCATTTCACCATTCATAACTGCCAAACCCTCTTCCAGTCCTTATCTTACTTGGACTCCCGTTGACATCCTTTCCTTAACCACTCCCTCCTCCAGACTCTCTCATCCCTGCTCTCAGCCTCTCAGCTCTCAGCTCTTAGCTGTCCCTCACCTTGCTACTTCCAGGTTGCTTTCTGGGGCTACTGTCTTCTGGTTTTGTTGTCCTTAGTTGCTGTCAACTCAAGTATGACTCAAGGTGACCTTGTGACCAACTGACCTGAACCTTGCCCTATCCTGTCCCGTCTCCATCATTTCTGACACACTGCAGACCATCGCTGAAGTGTCACTGTAATCCATCTCATTGGTGGTGAACGTGTATGACTTGGTCTACCCTACCTAAGTCCCAATTCCCTTCTCTACTTCCTCTTTCTTGAATCCCAGATCCACATTTACAGATGCTGTGAGCTGTCTCACAGGCGCAGTTCAATGAGTTCAAGTTGAACTCATCCCCTCCCCCATGCCATCTGACCCCTCTTCCGTATTCTCTCTCAAAGGGAACTTCAAGACCTTCACTAGAAGCCTAGAAGGTGCAGTGCTGTCAGCTTTGAGGGTGAGGTCGAGTAGAGGCACTCTTACCAAGCATCTGCCTCTTGCTGCTTCCTGGATCTACCAGCATTTAATCAAAAGATCTCAATGGTCAACTTGAGAGGCTTCTACCAGCCAAAGATACAACAAAATGAGCATCAACAGGGACAATAAAGGAATGGATTAAAATACATTAAACATTAAAATCTATTATTCCTCTCTTTTAGGGTGCTCTGGTGGCTTCGTGTTGTTGTTATGTACTGTCAAGTTGAAGCCAACCCATAGCTGACCCTCCAGCAGATTTTCAGAGTCGTGGGAGGAGATCGTCCATCCTTCTGCCGCAGTAAGGAATTGCTTTGCCAGTGCAAAAGTACACAGTTCAAATCCACCAGCTGCTCTGTGGGAGAAAGAGAGGCAATCTGCTCCCATGTGATTCACTGCCCCTGAAAATCCACCGGAGGGTCAGCTATGGGTCAGTTCCAACTCGACAGCACACAGCAACAAATTATTCATGATGAGGGAGCTCTGCTGGCCCAGGGTCAGAGAGAAGCCTGCCCGAGAGCGTGCCTGAGAAAGAGCAGTCCTAATTCAAGCGATCTCCTGAATGCACTTGAATTGTAACCTTAAGAGTCAGTGACAAGAGGACTCTCAGCCAGATGGATTGACATAGTGACCGCAGTGATGGGTTCAAGTGCGTCCGGAAGTGTGAGGACGGCACAGGATAGGACAGAGTTCACATCTGTGGTTCATAGGGTGGCTATGGGTGGTACGCAACTCAGTGGAACCTAACAACAACAATTCCTTAAAAAACCCCATAATCACGAGCACCATCTATGAGTTCTATGTGGCCATTGTGATGAATCATAAAACCCAGCAGAGAAGGTGAGAGCCTTGGGAGGGATGATGGGCGTGAGACTTCTTAGAAGAAAGGGTGGAGCCTTGGGGAATGTGACTTCCTAGGAACTCCTCTTGTGCTGTTGATGCTACTGATCAGATTCTTCCCCTTGGTGAGGTTAATGAAAGTCAGCCCATGCCGCCTGCATGCTCGCCACATGGGTTTTCCAATTATCAAATAAATAAATAAGATGATCAAGGGAAAAGAAAACAAAACAAACCTCACTCATGGTAGAATTCTGTATATGCAATTGTTTTTGTTACACTGTGGAGTCAAAACAGACTCAAGCTGACCTTCTGGCAGGCTGTAAATTGAACAGGAGGAGATTTTCCATCTTCCTCCTTCAGAGCAGCTGGTGGATTTGAACTACCTGCCTTTGGTTTGGCAATGCAACTCCTTACCCACTAGGCTACCAGAGCTCCTTTTAAATATACGAAAAAGTAATTAACAAATGTGTGTATGTGTAATCTTAAGAGCAATATGATGCTATTATCATGGCTTTATTCACAATAGCAAAGAGTTGGAAACAACCCAAGTGCCCATCAACAAATGAATGGTATATTCACACAATGGAATACTACACTGCATTGAAAAACAAGGAACTCATGCAATATTATACAATGGGTGACCCTGGAGGACATTGTGCTAAGTGAAATATCTCAGTCACAAAAGGACAAATACTGCATAGAGCCACTGTTGTAAAACAGGACTGACATAGGGGTTCAGGGGAAACTGAGAAAGATGGGAAAAATAATGTATTCTGCATTTGAGATGGATTGATTTGGTGACTGGGGTAATCGGGTTGGGTGTGTCAGAAGCAGAGCAGTTGGCGCAGGATAGAGCACCGTTTAGGGCTGTTGTGCATAGGGTCGCTATGAGTCGCAAATAACTCGACGCTACATAGCAACAACAACAAGCATTGAAACAGATGAGGGAGAGAACTGTTTAAAAGGAATATATGATTAGGTATTATTGTCATGACAGGCATCCAGAATTAAGGCTGCATAATGGAGTGGACTTGAGGAGAGGGATTGTATAACAATGATAGAGTTTTTCTTTTACTTTTCAAAGAGAAGAGCAAACTGGGGGCAGGGGGCCAGGGAGAAAAGTACAACAACGAATGAATGGAAATCCAAAGTCTCTGTAAACTTTCATTAAAATTAATTTTTAAAAAGTAAATTAAAAAAAAAAGATTAACTGACCCTTCCTTCCTCCTCTACAAGTGAACACCTCCACCCTCCGCTGATATGACATCAGCACCCCTCTGGCCACCCAGCAGTCCCTGGCCTCCCTAGTTGGGTAGAATCTCCTCATCACAAGCTCCCGTGGCTGTCCTCAGAGGCAACGGTACGCACGTTTGGGTGGTTATTTGTTTGTTTCTCTCTCTCCCTGATGATCTCTGGAGCTCCACGTGGACCAAGACCACATGTCCGCTAGTTCACTTCACATCTTCGGCTCTCACCGAGTGCCTTGCGCTTCGGAATATTTATTGACTTACTAAATGGACAAAAGCCAGAAAGACAGAGAATGAAGAGAAAGAAGCCACGCTATGCATAGCTTCTTAATTCCTTTTTTTATTATCTCGAGTGAAGAAAGCAATAAATGCCAATTATTTATGTAAGGGCTATAAAAACTGTTATTATCAATAGTTGCCATTGAGTCAATTCAGACTCAGGATCCGGCTATCTCAGTCCTTGTTATGGTGGTGGTGGTGTATCCACTAAAACTTATAAAGACCCTCTGAGCAAACCTTGCCTTGTCCTCTACCATCCTCACAATCTCTGTCATGTTCAAGTCCACTGTTACAGTCACTGTGTCAATCCACCTCCTAGAGGGGCTTCCTTTCCTTCTTGGACCCTCCACCCTTCTCAGCATGATATATCTTCCCAAGGACTAGCCCCTCCTGACAACATGCCCCAAGTATGGGAGATGAGGTTTCATCATCCTTGCATCCAAGGAGCACTGTGGCTGCATTTTCTCCAAAATAGACTTGTTTGTTCTTTTACCTGTGAGATATTCAAAACTTTTCGTCAACATCACAACTCAAAGGCATCGATGCTTCAGGCCTAGAAAGTATTAGTCCCCAAAGACTTGAAAGAAGGAATGCAAACAGAAAACAGTATGGGGATGTTCATTACCACACTCTGCACAGACTTAATTCCAGTCCACAGATCAAGGGATACTCAAAGTGTATTTATTGCGTGCACACAAAGGAAGACTACTCGGCTATGAAAAGAAACGCATTCCTGGCACGTCCCTTAATCTGGACTGACTATCACACATGAAATGAGACAATGGCAGAAAGACAAGTATTGCATGAGCCCACTTCACTGAAACAGGATAATGTTTCTGCCACGTTCTGGTAACAAAGGATCAGTGTGAGTTAGAGCTGATTCAGCAGCACCTAACAACAACAAAAATAGAGAGTGAAGCGTGTCGGTGGTTACCAGGGGTAAGAAGGAGGAAGAAAAGGGAAGTTTCCGCTCAGGAAGCACTGATTTTCTGTCAGGGAGGCGGGGAGGTGGAATAATTTGCAAACAGATGGTGCTAGCGGTTGCACAATGGTCAATGTAAGCAGAGTCACGGAATTCCACTCGGAAGAAGTGTCGAATCGGCAAATGCTATGTATATTTTACCACAAAGGAACCATTTTTTAAAACAACTTAGGAGGATGGATTCTGACCAAAAAAAGATGATCCTTTTGGGGGGTTTAATGAGGAATCTCAGTGGGTTCTGGATAAGGAAAGTTGGTCGGGACAATGGTTCCACAGAAAAGGCTGGGGAACCCTGGAGTGCTTTGTGCAGGGAGTTTGCAACATGGCCGGAATCATCTGGAAATAGTGAGTGCGAGACGGATCAGTGAGGAAAATCCACTGTCAAAGAGACGGTTCAGACTACCGGGTTTCCTGGGCTCTACATCTTTGTGGGAAGAGCTTACCCATCTTCCTCCCACATCTGGTGGGTTTAAAGAGCCAACGTTTGCCTGGGCATTGGGCACGGTGCCCCCAGGGCCCCTTACAGAGGACACAGGAGCCAGCAAATGTATGAGAGGCACGTGCTTTCCAGCCTGACTGTTGTTGGTCGTTTCTAATTTAAGTGCATTACAGTCAGATGACAGGCTCTGTGTGATGCTGATCCTGTGAAATGTAGTACAGTTCCTTTGATGGCTTTTTACGTGGCCCATTTAAAGATGCCCCTGTGCTCAAAAGAAACGTGAATCCTCCATTGTGTAAAAAGTTCTATCACATCTAATAAATCAGCTTCACTAATGCTGTTGTCTAGGTCTTCAGGTCTCTACATTATGTTTCGCCAGCTTGCTCTTCTGGTTTCTAAGAGGTGTGATTTGGATCTACCTAGGCTTAGGCATATTAATTTTTACATGAAAATTAATTTTTTATAATTACACACTTTGCTAAATGTTGGAAGTGGGAGAGACAACACAGAAAGCACAGGAGAGTAAATGGCAGAAAACACCGAGGAAATCTTGAAAGCAATCTGAACTTACAAAAGATGCCGAAACAAACTCTATTGTGTAACAATACTTGTGATTTTGGAATTCAAAGAAAGGATTTTCATGCTGTTTCACTCCTTCTAAGACGACTGCAAGGGAAGCGCTGGTGGTTACTGGTAAAAAGCTACGTCGCAATCCTGAAGACACACAGCTCAACTCTACAAGCTGCTCCACAAGAGAAAGATGGGCAATCTCCTCCCATATGATTTACTGCCTCTGAAACCGCTGGAGGCTCAGCTATGGGTCAGTTCTGACTCGACAATCCACAATAACAACATCAAGGTGACTCCTAGGGGAGCTTTGGTGGCGCGGTCCATAGTGAATTTCACTGCTAACCCAAAGGTGTGTCTCCAACAGATCTAATCCACCAGTGGCTCTAAGAAGAAGGAAAGATGGGATCTTCTGCAGTTTGGGGGTCGCTGTGAGTCAACTGATTCAACAGTAGTGAGTTTGTTTGAAGATGACTATTAATAGGAAAATGGAAAGCAGCAAAAGTTAGTGACAATTTAGAGATACCGGAACTCTCACGTATTGCCGGCGGGAACATGAAAAGATGTCGTTACTGGGGGAGAATGTTCACTAGGCCTCAACAATCGAAACCTAGAAATCACTCACTCTCACTCACTCATCGCCTTTGAGTTAGATCCTCAAAAAGATGGATTGACAGAGTGACACCAACAATGAATGAGCTTGAACTTGCTGGAGATGGTGAGGTCGGCACAGGATAGGGCAAGGTTTGCTACAACTTGTAGTGCAACAATGAATGAGGGGAAGCCCAAAATCTCTGTAAATGTTTATGAAAATTAATAAAATATAATTATAGAAAAAAATAATAATACAGAGCAAAAACAAAGTACCAGAAGGAGCCGTGGTGGTGTGGTTAGAGCCCTGGCTAATGTTCAAACCCACCAGCTACTCTGTTGGGGAGAGAGAAGACAGGCTGTTTCCACAACACTTACACCTTGGAAACCCTGTAGGACAGCTCCACCCTGTTCCAGGGTCGCTGTGAGTCAGGGTCAACTTGATGTCAACGGGTTTCGTTTAAGTTCTTTTGGATCAACCTTTTAGAAAGTGTTGATCCTTTTCTCTGGCAGTTCCATTTCTAGAAAATTACCCTGAGGAAATCCTCACACAAGTATCTGAAGAATTTGGTGTAATGATGTTCATTTATGCATGAGTTAACTCAGCAAAACACCAAGAGTGCAGCCTCAGTAAGCATTAATAGAACTAGAGTCGCAGGGGCTTGTGGGGGAAAGGCTATGAGCACTGCAGGCAGCAGCGGTAGAAGGTGCTGTCAGAGCTTCCCACCCTGGGCCTGGCCTTGGCAAGTCTTTCCTCAGCAGGCACTGGGGTCTTATGAGCTCTGCCCTTCAGCTAGAGGTGTATCTAAGGTGAGGCAGGTGTGGCATTTGAAGGGGGTCCCACCAAGCAGATTCCAGGAACTGTCACCGTTCCTACAGGCAGCTGTGAGGGACTGAGGTCTGGGTTCTCAGTGCGTTAGGTGTTGTGTTCTAACTAAGTGCTGGTCCCTCAGAGAAGGATGGGCAGTTCTCCCACCTACCCACCCTGGAAAGACTCAAAGAGGGAAAACCAGGAAGGTTTCCCTGAGGAAATTACAACAGACAAGACCAAAAGTATATGAGAAGATGGAAGGTATACAGACTTTGAATAGTGAGGGACCTGTCTGTACCAAGTTCTGAGACAGCTAAGAAGTGGAAGGGTGGTGTGAGCTCGGTACAGAGGGGATGGCAGGAGGGCAAGGCAGGACACCACTTCCAGGACCTTCAAGGCCACTTTAAGGTTTAGGAATTCTCCACTCAGAGTAAAGAAAACTCACTGAAGGACTAGGAAAAAGTTCCTTTTTAGAAAAGTATGATTCAGACCAGGCAGTCTGCCATTATGCCTTGAACAAGGACGTGGGTGTATCCCGGTTGAAGTAGCCACCGGAAGTTGGGAGCTGAGTCAAGAAGGGGCCAAAATGACTGGAGGGGACTCTCTTCTTCAGGAGACCCCTGAGGGCAGGGCCAGTGCGGTTGGAAGATTATTTGACAAAGTTCTTAGAGGGTCCTGCCAGGCCCCCCATAGCCTTGACTCCACGATACTACAGCTGGTCTTTCCACACACAAACCTGTCCTCTCCCAGAAAGCTTGACAATTATAACAACCACCTCTCTCCACAGCTTTCCCACGTGTTGCACCCTTATCCCACCCAAGAGAACCACAACCCTAAGTCCTCCCAACATCTGGATCCATCATACCCCAAACTCCTGGGCTCCTCTGTAACCAGTCCCCACCTCCCATCTGGTCCCAAGCTACTTCAGATTCACTTTCTGTCTCCTTAGATCTCCTTCCCTGTACCGCTCATGAAATGAAATTGTACCGTTATTCAATCTTTTGAACCTGACTTTCACTTAGTATGGTTTTTAGGTGTACCCCGGTGGCATATGTCCTCGTTCACTCCTTTTCTCAACTTGAATAGTGCTCCATTCGCTGGGGCTCTTGTGGCTGAATCTGTAGGGAGTAGTGCTGCTAACCAAAAAACCCCACTTCTCTGGCAGTTCGAATCCATTACCCGCTCTGAGGGAGAAAGATGAGAAATCACTTTTCGTGCAATTCGAAGCCTCAATAACTCACCAGAGAGTCAGCGATGAATCAGTTCCTACTCCCTGGTAATGAGTTTTTCAGTGTTGAGTGTTCCATTATATGAATGTGCTACTTTTAATTTATTCATTACTCTGTTGATGGACATGTGGGCCATTTTCCGTTTTTAGCTAGTGTGAGTAGTGTTGCTATGAATATCCACATACAAGTCTTTATGTGCGATATGGTTTTATTTCTTTTGGAGAGCTACCTAGGAGTGGAAAGTTTAGGCTAAATAGTAAGTTTTTTCAAATTTTTTTATTTTATTATTTTTTGCGTGTGTACTGTCAAATCAGATCTGACTGGTACAGGAGGAGACTATCCCTCCTTCTCCAGCAGAACATCTGGTGGATTCAAACCGCATACCTCAGGGATTGCAGTGCAGCTTCTTGCCATTAGGCCACCGGAGCTCCCTGTAAGTTTATTTCTTAACCCTTTAAGAAATTGCCTTTATGATTATCACAAGAGTCCGGAATTAGGGTTGCGAAGTGGAGTATACTTGGGGTGCGATGGGGGTGGGGGTATGCGAGAGCAGGGGTTTGTGTACCAATGAAGGAGTTTTTCTTTTGCTTTGCAAGGAGAGGAGTGAACTGGGGGGGCGGAGAAAAGTGCAACAATGAATGAATGGAATTCCAAAATCTCTGTA
>NW_006399761.1:3722603-3724226 GCF_000299155.1 Elephantulus edwardii
AATAAAAATATAAAAAAGAAGAGTTACAAGCAAAGAAAAATGCTTATAAAAGTGTAGTCAAATGGAAAACAAAAAGAAAAAGAAATTGCCTAACTGTTCTCCAAAGTAGCTGAACCAAGTTACATTCCCACCAGGAATGTATGCAGACCTGAGCCTGGAGTTCTTTTTGTATTGTTGGGTTTTCCCCACAACATGCCCAACATGTGTGTTAAATATATCTTCCCTTTTCATTGCCTGTGCACCTTGGCAAAAAACTACTTGATCATAACAAGAAGGGCTTATTTCTGGAGGGTCAGTTCTTTGTCAATAGTTGTTGTTGTTGCTGTTGTGTTGGAACTGACCCATAGCTGACCCTCCAGCAGGTTTTCAGAGGCTGTAAATCACTTGGGAGGAGATTGTCTATCTTTCTTGTGCAGAGCAGCTGGTAAATTCAAACCAGGAGTGTGTCAAGGAAGTGTTCTACCCATACCTTTTCAATCTATATGTGGAACAGATCATTTGGGAGGCTGGACTTTATGAAGATGAATGTGTCATCAAGACTGGAGGAGGACTCATCAACAACCTGTGTTATGCAACCTTGTGCACTGAAACTAGGGACGACCTGAAGCATTTGCAGCATAAAGTCAAGAACTGCAGTCCTCAATATGGATGGAAGCTTAACATTTTAAAAAAATCAAACAAAAAACAACAACCAAAAAGAACCAAAGAGACACACACACAAAAAATAAATAAAAATAAACAAAACAAAGCAAAACACAAAGATTCTCACCACTGGGCCAACTGGCAGTAGCATGAAAGATGGAGAAGAGATTGAAGTTGTAAATAATTTCAGCTTACTCAGTTCCACAATCAACACTCTTAGCACTGGCAGTCAGGAAATAAAAAAAGTGAATTGCATAAGGAAAACCTGCTATCAGGGACCTCTCGAGAGTGCTAAAGAGCAATGATATCAGTCTAGACACTATGGTGTGCCTGACCCAGGCCATGGTCTTCGCAATTACTTGCTATGCATCAGAGAGCTGGACAATAACTAAAGATGACAAACGAAGAATTGATGCCTTTGAATCGTGGTGCTGGAGAAGAGTGTTGAACATAACATGGACTACCAAGAGAACAAACCCGTCTGTCCTGCAGAGGGTGAAACCAAGTTGTTCCCTGGAGGCAAGGATTTTGATGTTTCTTCTCACATACTTTGGACACGTGGTCAGGAGGGACTGGTCCTTGGAAAAGGATACCATGCGTGGAAAGGTGAAGGGACAGTGCAGGAGAGGAAGACCCCAGATAAAATGGATTGACAGAGTAACTGGGGAAATGCAGGTAGATGTGTCAGAGGCAGTGACACTGGCTCAGGATAGGGCAGGCTTCAGAGCTGTTGTGTCCAGGGTCGGTTGGAGTCACAGGCAACTTGACAGCACATAACAACAGCAGCAACCTTTGGGTTGGCAGTGCAGCTCCTTACCACTAGGTCCAGCAGAGCTAGTGAGTAGAACTAGACTTTAGTGCTGGAAGCAAGAGCTATCTCTAAAGACAAAAGGGGCCCTTTAGAGTAGTGAGAGAAGATCTTCACCCTGAAACCCACAGCGTCCCTTTTCAGCAGGAAGTAGCTAAGAGAATACGCCATCC
>NW_006399761.1:3724526-3726284 GCF_000299155.1 Elephantulus edwardii
AAATAAAAAGAAACCCAGAACAAATATAAATACAGCCAAGCAAAAAACTTGGACTGAAACCAGAGTGGTCAATGATGTAAAACTCACTAGAGAGAATCGCCCTGAGGCAAATGCCCAAAGAAATTCTCCAATCTTTTTATGGGATCAAGGAAGGTGGCTGGAAGGCTGAGCAGAAGCCTGAACCTGTGACCTCCTGCATCAAGTCATAGGACTCCAGAGAGGACAGAGGTGGTTCTAGGCCCTTGATGCTCACATTTCCCCCAGAAGCAAATGGAGATCCTCTCTGGAGAAACAAAATCCTTTGCTTTTGAGCCTTGGAAGTGACCCACTGAGTCTCCACGCCTGGAATCTTATTGCCATATCTTTCCACTGAAGACTGGCTTGTGGGCTTGAACTGCTAACCTTCTTGCCAGCAGCTGAAGGCTTAACCACTCTGACACAAGAGATCGTCCTCTAGACGAAAGCAGCACCACTGTTTAAGGCTCAGCTTTGATCACCTAAGTGTGCACTGTCAGTCAGAAATTATCCAACAAACTACAACGAGGGCCAGCAGGAACAACCAGCAACAGAAGACAACGGCAGTGGAGTGATCACTCCGAAATAAGACTCCTCGGTAATAGAAGGTAATAGAAGGGAAATCAAAGATGGGATTATAAAATGAACAAGAAAGAAGGGACTGCTTAAAAAGGACAAGGCAGAATTAACAGAAAATAGAAGTCCTAGATGTCACTTTGAGGACTAATGTGCACCTGACCCAAGCCATGATCTTGGTTGCCTCATATGCAGGAGAACCGTACCTGAGAGCTGGACAATGAATAAGGATGGGAGAAGGAGAATGGATGCCTTTGAGCTGTGGTACTGGAGAAAAATACGGAATAGCCAATGGACTGACAAAAGAACAGACAAGTCTTGGAGAAGATGCAGCCAGAATCCTATTTGGAGGCAAAGATGATAAAGACTCGTATACTTTGGCATGTTACTAGGAGAGGTAATTCCTTGGAAAGGGACATCATGATTGGAAAGGTAGAGGGACAACAAAGGAGAGAAAGACACTCAACCAGGTAGACTGACACGATGACTGCAGCAAAGGGCTCTAGTGTGTCAGAAAGCATGAGAATGGCACAGCACAGGAAAGGGTTCAGATCTGTTCTTCACAGGGTCATTATGAGTCGTTCTCAATTCAGTGGCACCTAAGAACAACAACACATGCATGCAAAAGCTGGATAATGAATAAGGAAGAGCAAAGAATTGATGCCTTTGAAATCTGATGTTGGCAAAAATACTGAATATACCCCAAACTGTCAAATTAATGAATAAATCTATCTTATCTTGAAAGAAGTACAAAAAGAATGTTTCTTAAAAGCAAGAATATATCAAAACAACTATGAGATATCATCTCACCCCAGTAAGAATAGCAAAATTTAACAGAACAGCAAAAAACAAATGTTGGAGAGGTTATGGAGAAACTAGAATCCTTATTCACTGTTGGTGGGAGTGTAAAAACGGTGCAACCACTATGGAAGTCAGTATGGCCCCTTCTCAAAAAGTTGCAAATAGAAATGTCATTTGACCCTGCATTTCCACTACTGGGAATATACTCTAAAGAAACCATAACTGCCACCCAAGTAGATATATGCACACTCATGTTTATCATGGCTTTGTTCCCAATAGCAAAGAGTTGGAAACAACCCAAGTGCCCATCAACAAACGAATGGATAGAGAAGCTGTGGTATATTCACACAATGGAATACTATGCTG
>NW_006399761.1:3726699-3756971 GCF_000299155.1 Elephantulus edwardii
TTTTGTGTACGTGTACCGTCAAATCAGATCTGACAGGTACAGGAGGAGATTGCCCCTCCTTCTCCAGCAGAATATCTGGTGGATTTGAGTTGCGTACCTCTGGGATTTTGGAAGGAAGAGTGGCATCCACTTCCATAATAGCTTGCCTCCTGAAATCCTATGAACCTGGAGAGAGGATGAAAGGCACCCAAACGTAGAGGACTTTCCTTCATAGGGTCGCTATGAGTCGCCTGCGACTAGATGGCACTTAACAACAACAACCACCTCTGGGATTGCAGTGTTATAAACTTTTATTAAAATCTCAATAAAAATAAAAAAAGGCCGGTGGGATGACAAAAGTAAAAAAAAAAAAAAAAGAAGCCAAGGTTTTGGGTGTTTTTTTATTTGTTTGTTTGTTTGTTTGTGGTTTGGGTTTTTTTTTTGTGCATGTACCATCGAATTGGATCTGACTGGTACAGGAGGAGATTGCATCTCCTTCTCCAGCAGAGCAGCTGGTGGATCCGAACTGCAAACGTTTGGCATTGCAGTTACAGCTTCTTGCCACTAGGCCACCAGAGCTCCCCTAGAAGCCAAGGTTATATATTTTGAAATTGGCATCAGGAAGGATTCCCAGTCAACACCCTTGATTAGGAAATTAAAAGATACATTACATACAGGGAGGGGTAAAAAAACAGCAAAACATGACAAGAACTTCTCTAAGATTCTAAAGAGCAGGAATGTCACTTTAAAGATTAAGATTCATTCCCCTTGAAAACGGGAACTAGGCCGGGATGACCTTCTCATCATTCCTATTCAATATTGTATTGAAAGTCTTAGTGAGATCAATAAAGCAGAGAAAGAAATAAGACATATCCAAATTGGCATCTATATGCCGACGATAGGATGCTATTGTTTTTGTTGGAGTGTGCTGTAGAGTCGAAACCGAACCATAGCTGACCCTCTGGTGAGTTTTCAGAGGCAATTAATTGCATGGGAGGAGATTGCCCCTCTTTCTCCTGCAGAGCAGCTGGTGGGCTCAAACCGTGTACCTTTGGAATTGCAGCGCAGCTTCTTGCCACTAGGCCACCAGAGCTCCCCGATGATAAGGTAGTACACTTAGAAAACTCTAAAGATTCAGAAAGAAAACTATTGGACATAGTCAATCAATTCAACAAAGTAGCACGATACAAGATCAACATAAAAAACTGTTGGATTTCTTTACAGTGACAAAAAGAATATAACAATGGAACTAAGAAAAACAGCACCAATTAGAAGAGCTAAAGATTAAATAGTTGGGAACAAATTTAACTAGAGACACAAATTATCTAGTCAAAGAAAAACATTACTATAAAAAACAAAAAGAGACCTAAAGAAATGAAGAAATATATCCTGCTCATAGATAGGAAGATATGAAAATGCCAACTCTAATAAAAACAGTCAAAACATTCAATACAGTCCCAGTACAGATACCAATTCCATTCTTGAGTGAGATGAAAAAGGCACTTTCCAACTGTATCTGGAATAACAAGAGACTCCAAATAAACAACACACTAATGAAAAAGAAGATAGGAGACATTACACTTCCTGATCTCAAATCCTACCACACAGCTGTGGTGGTCCAGACAGCATGGTACTAGCATTATGCTGAGTGAAGTAACTCAGTATCATAAGGACAAATACTGCATAAGACCATTATTGTAAAAATAAAAAGATAGCTAATAAAACATGAATTGGGACCCAAGGGTAGCAGGAGTTGGAGCAGAAGGATGAGGATGGGTAGGGGAGAAACCAAAGGGTTGAATAGTTTGGTGGGTGGAGCAACGGGGTGAAGGAAATGAGAAGGACCCTGTGGGGACGTGAAAAGATTAGATAATGATGGACAAGGTCCAGTGGTGATTGATTTTATAAAGCATAATGCTTGGGAATGATTGTATGAAATATATCATGAACGAAAAATAGTGTGAAACACAATATACATGAACTTTGTGAACAAATCAATAGAAAATTTTAAAAAAACCAACAACCCAGCATGGTACTGGTACAGTGACAGATTCATAGATCAACAAAATAGAATTGAGTTCCTTGTTTTTTAATGCAGCATAGTATTCCATTGTGCGAATATACCACAGCTTCTCTAGCCATTCGTTTGTTGATGGGCACTTAGGTTGTTTCCAACTCCTTGCTATTGTGAACAAAGCTGCAATAAACATGGGTGTGCATATATCTGCTTGGATGTCAGCTATGGTCTCTTCAGGGTATATTCCCAGTAGTGAAATTGCTGGGTCAAATGGTATCCCTATTTGCAACTTTTTGAGAAAGCGCCATACTGCTTTCCACAGGGGTTGCACCATTTTACACTCCCACCTACAGTGAATCAGGGTTCCAGTTTCTCCACAACCTCACCAGCATTTGTTGCTTGATGTTCTGTTAAATTTTGCTATTTTGACTGGGGTGAGATGATATCTCATAGTTGTTTTAATTTGCATCTCTCTTAGGGCTGTGGCAACTGGACAATTAAAACAGACATTCGGATGGTGGAGAAGAAGAACAAACTGGGGAGGAGGGTAGAGAGAATGGTGCAACAATGAAGGAATGAAAACCCCAAATCCCTGTAAATGTTCATTAAAACTAATAAAATTTAATAATAATAAAAAAATAGAATTGAGAACTCAGTAATCAACTTCTCTATGGTCAATTGATTTTTGAAAAGGAAATACAATTAGTTAAGTGAGGAAATTACATACAGCCTCTTTAACAAACGGTGTTGGGAAAACTGGAAAACCATCAGCAGAAAATTTAAGCAAGAACCACACCTCACACCATACACAAAAACCAACTCAACGTGTATCAGGGACCTAGGAGTAAAACCAAAGACTTTGAAATTAATCAGAGAAAAACTAGGAACAACTCCAGAAATCCTAATCCACAGGCTTCCAGGCATAATAAATAACTTACAACCAAGAGAGAATAAAAGAGATGAATGGGACCGTCTAAGAATCAAATCCCTACACCCATCAACTAAACTTCTCTAACTGGATAAAACACCTACATACTGTGGGGGGAAAAAATCTGGAAATGACATATCTGATAAAAGACTTATCTAAAATTTACAGAATACTCAAGCATCTCAAAGAGAATAAGGTAAACCACCCCGTTATAAAATGGGCACAGGCTATGAATAGACATTTCACCAAAGAAGAAATTCAGATGGCAAACAAACCCAAGAAGAAATGTTCAAAATTCATTGTTATCAGAGATGTTAATGAAAACAACTATGAGCTATCCAGCAACGACAACAAAGTTCAATAGGGTAGCAAACAACAAATCTTGCCAAGTCGTGGAGAGACCAAAACTCTCAATTCACTGCTGGAGAGAAAGTAAAATGATACAACTATTATGGCATGAGGTCTGCTGCGTTCTAAAAAAGTTGTAAATAAAAATACCATTTGACCCAGCAATTCCACTACAGGGACTATACCCTAAAGAAACCAGAGCTATGACTCAAACAGATGTCTGTACACCAACGTTTATTGCTACGTTATTCTGGGAAGAGATTGAAGCAATTGAAATGGCCATAAACAAACAAATGGATATGAAAACTATTGTATTTTCACCTAATTGAATATAACACAGCACTGGAAAACAATGAAAAACATTACCCAACATGGGTGACCCTGAAAGATATTATGCTTAGTGAAATATCTCAGTCACAAAAGGATAAATACTGCATAAAACCGCTGTTATAAAATAGGACTGGCGAGTGGGGGTAATATGAAAAGAATGAATAGATAACGAACACTGCATTGAAACAGGTGAGGCAAAGAACTGTCTGAGAGGAATGTATGAATAGACATTTTATGTACGACAACAATCTGAAACAAGACGTGCATTGCAAAGTTGACTTGAAGAGGGGGAAAGGAGAAGGAGGGAGGAAAACGTACAACAATGATTAAATAAAAACCCAACCTCTGTAAATCTTCATTAAAATCACAATAAACACAAACATTTTTAAAAATTCTAAAATGCACCTGATCCAAGCCATGCAGTGATTGGACAGTATGTCCTGACGTGACACAGTGTAAAGTACTAAGACCTCAGGGGAGGGAAATTCCTAATCAAGACTTCAGAGTTGGTTCCTTGCTTTACAGCAGCACAAGCCAAACAAAATCCATCACGGTCAAGTCCGTTTCAACTTACAGTGACCTTGTAAGACAGGATCCCTGCTTGCACAGTGGGGTAAGAGTTGGGCTGCTAACAGAAGATCAGTGGTTCAAAACCACCAGCTGCTCTGTGGAAAGAAGATGAGGCAGTCGACTCTCATTAAAGTTTACAATCCCAGAAAGTGGATGGAGGATGACCAGGAGTCAGAATGGACTCCAGGGCAGTGGTCTTTCTCTGTGGGTTAGAACACAGCAGCCAATGCTTTAACTACTGTGGCACCAGAGTTCTGTACAGCAACACGGGGGATTTCAAACAAAGTCAGTACATGACAGCATGAGGAATGGCAGAGGCAAAATCTGACATTTAATTGGTGGATCTAGTTTCTTGAACATGTCACACCATCCATGAGGAAAAAAGAAGGATGGATTTTGCTGGAAAGTCCACACTGTTTGTTTAAACGATGTGCCTTTTAAGTCTTAAATTTGAACATGCATAGGAATTGATACTGAGATATTAACATAAAAATAAGACAAAATTATTTCTTAGAGGCACTAGCTGATGCTGTTACTGTTTGTTGTTAGGTGTCAATGAGTTGACAAGGATTCACAGCAACCCTGCCAACAAGTGGATTCAAGCCTCGCCCTTTCCCGAGCTACCCTCACAATCTCCAGTAAGCTCAATCCAACTGTTGCTGTCACTGTGTCAGTTCTTCCTCTCTTTCCCTGATCCCCTCCCAGCATGATGTCTTTTTTCCAAGGCTTGGCCTCTCCTGACAATAAGACCGAAGTATGTAAAATGAAGTTTCACCATCCCTGCCTCCAAGGAGCACACTGGATTCACTTCCTCTAAGACAGATTTGTCTGTTCTTTTGAAAGTCTATGATGGATTGACCCGGTGATAATGGGGGCGATGGAATTAGGTGTGTCGGAGCACTCTGGCTGCACCTTCTCCAAGACATATCTGTTTGTTATTTTGTCAGTCTGTGGGGTATTCAGCGCTCTTCTCCAACACAATAGCTCAAAGGCATCAATTCTCATCTTTGTCTAGCTCTCAGATGCCTAGCAGGTGATTAAAAGGACCATGGTCTTTTCAACTACTAGTTTTTGAAGAGTGGATAAAAAAAAGGGGGGAGTAGACACAATTACTTTTTTTTTTTACATGCAGATAAATTTTAATTCAAATATGGGAGATACATGTAGATGACATGATTTCTTATGTAGGAATATGCGAGGAATTTACAAAACGAATTTACAAAACACACACACAAAAAGCTTAAAACTAATAAGTGCAGTCAGCAAGGTTTCTGGATATAAAACAAGCAGTTGTATATCTAGATGTTAGCAATGACCTTATAGGCAACAACATTTAAAATGCAGTATCATTTACAGTATCTTTTGAAAGTACTTAGATGTAAATCTAACAAAACATGTATAGGACTTACATGCTGAAAACTGCAGAACACTGATGAAACTTGTAAAAAAAAAATCTCAAATAAATGGAGAGGTATGCCATGTCTATATACCATGGGAGACAATTACTTGAGTCAAGCACATATTGGCCTTTAATCTGACATCAAATAAGACGTAAATCTTGGACTTTAAAATACTAGACAACAAAGCATCTAAAGCCACTGCTGTTGAGTGACTTCTGACTCCTAGCAGCTCTGCAGGCCTCTCCCTGCCTCCCTCACTGGGCACAGCTAGGACATGGCTGCCCTCTGATGGCCATTTCTGGAACTACAAAGCCTTCTAACAACTCCCTGATGGGAGCAGGGTTTGAACTTGGGTTTCTCAGGAAAAGAAGGGTTTTCCTCAACCAGCAGACCTCCACCAGGGTCACTGTGAACAGTGAGATAACCTTTATTCCTAAGGTGAGGCGAGCATCCATCCCTGGGTGAGGCTGGTGGAAAGCTCTCACCTGGGCGCTTAGAATTTAGAGGTGCCGGCTACCCTCAGCACATAGCCTTGAGAACAGGCAGCGCTCATAAAAGGTGTTCTTCCCTTCGGGGGAAGGGAGTGCCTGCCGGGAGTAGTCTGTCCCTGACTGCACAACTCGGAGCTCTGAAAGCAGACTGCAATTCCAGAACACTTCACTGCACATAGACCCAGAGCAGAACAGGGGAACATTGCAATGTTTAAATCAGGCAAGATGCATATCAGGGCTGTGCCTTCTCTCCATACCTATTCAATCTGCATGCTGAGCAAATCAGTCAAGAAGCTGGACTCTATGAAGAATAATGTGGCAACAGAATCAGAGGAAGACTCATCAAACTGCGTTATGAAGATGACCCAACCTTGCTTGCACAAAGTGAAGAGGACATGAAGCACTTCCTGAAGAAGGTCAGAGTGGAGCAGGGTTTGGATTTGGCTTCAAGTATAGATTACATCTCAGCATTAAGGAAGTAAAGATTCCTCGCCAGCGGACCAGTAGGCAACATCATGACAGATGGAGGAAAGGCTGAGGTCTGTCAACAATCTCCTATTACACGGATCCACAATCAACACCTACAGCAGAAGCAGTCACAAAGGACATGTTGCACTGGGCTCATGTGCTGTCAAGGACATCTTAAACTGCTAAAAGTAAGGATGTCTCTTTGAAGACTAAAGGTTTCCTAACTTAACCCATGCTATTTTCCATAACTTCGAATGCGTGTGAAATTTAGACAATGAATAAGAATAAGAGCAAATAAGAATTCTAATTGTGATGAGATAATCATCTCACCCCAGTCAGAATAGCAAAACTTAAAAGAACAGCAAACAAATGCTGGTGAGCTTGTGGAGAAACTGGAACCCTTATTCACTGTTGGTGGGAGTGTAAAATGGTGCAACCACTGAGGAAGGCGGTATGGCGCTTTCTCAAAAAGTTGCAAATAGGGATACCATTTGACCCAGGAATTCCACTACTGGGAATACACCCCAAAGAGACCATAACTGACATCCAAGCAGATGTATGCACACCCATGTTTATCAGGGCTTTGTTCACAATAGCAAGGAGTTGGAAACAATGTAAGTGTCCATCAACAAACGAATGGATAGAGAAACTGTGGTATATTCACACAATGGAATACTATGCTGCATTGAAAAGCAAGGAACTCATGCAATATTATTCAAAATGGGTGACTCTGGAGGACATTATGCTGAGTGAAGTATCTCAGTCACAAAAGACAAATACTGCATGGTGCCACTGTTGTAAAACAGGACTGACATTGGGGTTGGGGAGGGGAGACTGAGGAAGATGGGATAAATAATGTATACTCCATTGAAACAGATGAGGAATAACATTGTTTAAAAGGGATATGTGGTTTGATTAGGCATTATTATCATGACAGGGGTACAGAATGAAGGCTGCAGAGTGGAGTGGACCTGGGGGGAGGGACTGTAAAACAATGAAAGAATTTTTCTTTTACTTTTCAAAGAAAAGAGTGTACTGAGGGGGAGGGGTGGGCAGGGAGAAAAGTGCAACCATGAATGAATGGAAATCCAAAGTCTGTAAATTTTCATTGAAATTAATAATTAAAAATAGCAAAAAAATATTTTAATTGTGGGGTTGGCAAAGAGGATTACATTAACTATAGATTACCAGAAGAACTCACAGCGGCCCTATGAACAACAGATTGGAACCTTGCTCTACCCAGTGCCATCTGTCACGGACAAAGTGCAACCAACTTGCTCCTTGGAGGCAAGGATGGTGCAACTTCATCTCAAGTACTTTATGCACGTTGTCAGGAGTCAATCTTTGGAAAAATACATCATGCTGGAAAGTAGACTCAAAACTCAAGTTCACTGCTGTGCAGTTGGAACGACCTCACAGCTGACCTTCCAGATGGTTTGTCCAAGGCAGTAAATGTCCTAGGAACAGATTGTTGCTGGGAGATTTGAAAGGGGTGCAACCTTTGGGTTAGCAGCACAACTCCCTACGTACAGACTATACCAGCAGAGCTCCCAGAAGACTCTCAAAGAGATGGATGACACCGTGACTACAGCCTTGGGCTCGGTGTATCAGAGATGGTGAGGACGGGGCAGGAGGCGGCAAGATTCAGACCAGTTATTCGTGGGGTCGCTATACGTCATTGTTAACTTGACCGCACCTAACAACAAAATCAACAAGAATTGTGGGCAGAAAGAGGTTAAGGAAAACTGCCCAGGGCTACAGGGCTACTACAGTGGGAATATGGAGTTTGAAGCTGGCATGAAGGGAATTTTGTCCAATTAAAACTAGGTCCGTACCGCTGTCACTTGTGGTTGCTGTGAGGCTGAACACTGTGACACTAATATGTCAAATGTGTTAATGGTTGGCTACCCAATGCAGACTGAGAGTGGGGTGGAGCTCCCCGATTAAAACAAGCTTGGAAGGAGGAGTGGCATCCACTTCCATAATAACTTGCCTCCGGAAACCCTATGAACCTGGAGAGAGGATGAAAGGCACCCAAGCGCCGAGGACTCTCCTTCATAGGGTCGCCTGCGACTTGACGGCACTTAACAACAACTTAACAACATCAGTAGTACAGGAGCAGGGCAGGGCCTCATTGATGGAGTGTTGAGGTTCTCATTTTTCTAGCAGATGATTCACATATGACACCTTTCAAGGCCTGTTTTTTGGGTTTTTTTGTTTGTTTGTTTTTTTACTACTAAAACCAAAATGTTTATTATAATGGGGGGGAAAAAAGTTTTTCAAGATAAACACACAGTGAAGGGGCTTTTGACTGGACATTCCAAGGAGCTACAGGGTCACAAATGTGGATAAAGGTTTAAACCACAAGTAAGGGGCGTGACGGGGGGTTAGACTAACAATTAGTTATAGAAATGAGGGACTTAAGGGACCATCCGTACAGGGGTTGTCAAAATGGTCCTAAGTGACAAGGTTTTTTTTTTGATTGACTAAACATGTTGCAGGAACAATTCTCACACAGCTACACGGTGTTGTAAGAGAGTTGAGGGGCATTTTTCTGAGACTTGTTTGACCAGAGGCACGTTTCCGGACAAATTAGAGCATCCAGACATTTGCAGCCCAGTTTCTGAGGTCAGCAAAACCGAAGGGATCCTGAGAAATGGTCAAGGGCACAATAACAGAGTTAGATCTGCCTCATATTTCTGGGCTCTGTTAAAATAGGAAAACCATAGAGTCTGTTGAAAGAATAAAAAAAATCGCACGTGACAATGCTAAGTGTTCTGGTGCCCACGGGAGAGGAAAGAAAGAGGTTTCGAGACTAAAAAGTCATGTAGTTATTTACTATTAGTTTACTCTAACCATAAGTGCATCTCTTTGCAACTCAATTCCAACTTGTTCTCTTCAACACCTAAGTGAACTAGGTTCAAGGCCTGTTTAAAGACTACCTTGTGGGTTGACCCTTGAACTGGTGGGAAATGTCACAGTGTGCCACCCAGTGGACTGATCTCGCCTGGTCCCTCAGGAATTTGGTCCATCAGGGGAACTCCAGGCCTCCCCTGCGTGAAGTCTTGATAGCCAAACCTCTGTCCCAAGGAGTGTCCTAGGATGAAGTATCCATTTAAGCATATATTTTGCAGACTGGAGTGTGGAACCTATCAAAGTTTATGAAATCTAGTTAGAGGACCACAGCTAGTATGTATATATATATATATTTTTTTTTAATTTTTAAATTTCTTTGTTGCAATTTGAATGATATTTTATAAGTATATTGTTTTTCAGTCAATAATTCATATTTTTGCCATGACAATGTCTGATCACCCACTCTTTCCATATTTTTTCCTTCACCCATATTTTTTAATATTTTAATGAAAGTTTATAAAGAACTTGGATTTCCATTTTTCATTGTTGCACCTTCACCCATATTAATCAATATTCATTATCTATTTTTTGTTGTTGTTGGTTTGCTTGCAAAGTTCTATACATTGTATTTCACACTACTCCTCATTCTGTTGTATTTCACACAATCGTCCTCATGCATTATGATTTATAAAATTAAGCACCATTGGACTTTGCCCATCTTGACTCTGTCTTTCCACCCAGATCCTTCCCATTTCCTTCTCCCCCTCCACCCACTAAACTGTGCAATCCTGTGGTTTCACCTCTACTCATCCTCACCCCTACACTCCTAGCCCTTCCCACCTTGGGTTCCCATATATGTTTTACTAGTCATCCTTTTATTTTACAATAATGCTTTAAGGGAGAATTAGAAACGTTTAGAAAACACCTCAAAAAAACCCCCAAACTCACCTGATGCTTCTCCATCAGGTTTTCAGAGGTTGTAGGAGATTGACAGCCTGTCTTTGGGTTGACACCGCCACTCGTTTCATTACCCACTAGGCCTTTTAAATAGTATTCCTCGTTGTACTTTATAGTTTATATTTATTTCCTTTTATTATAGAAGTGACACCACTTCCTCACTGCCTTAAGTAGGTTCCACCCCACAGAGACCCTCTATCCATGTTCAAGGCTGTAAATCTTAAAGGGAGGAGACTGTCCATTGTTCCGTCCAGGAACCACTGATGTATTTGAACTGCCGGAGATACAGAGATGCATAGCTTCTTCATAAGCAGAGACACACACCACGGGACCTTGTGGTATAAGAATAATGACATGAGAAGACACTTTTGTTGTAAAAGCCTCAGCATTTCAGGGGTGCAAGGAGAAACTTCTCAAATAACCGCTAACAACAATACTGTATTTCTAAGCCCCATTTCACACACACAACATGAACCTGTGTACGGGTGCACTATTTTTCATAGGTTAAATCTAATTATATGTACAAGCCTCTATGTTTTGCCTCACTGCAGCAGCTCAGAGATTTTTTGCATGTTCAAGCGTATGATCTCATCCTGTTTAAGGGCTGGGTGATAGCTAGCCCACGGTGTGAACCATCCTGTCCTTTCTTCACCCCTCCAGGTTCCACTAAGGGAATGGCTTCCCTCTCAACTCACAGCCAGGTGAAGGCAGCACTGAGGAGCCAGCCTTCTCTTTTCTGGAGAAGAACTTGTGCAGTGGGATATGGGGAGAATAGGGGGCAGGGATGCGCACAGCTTTGAAAGATCCGTTAGAAGGTGTCTCCTATGAACTTCAAGCTTTCTCCTCTACATGCCCCTTCCAGGAGCATGGGATAGGGGTACCCTTAGCCCCTGGCCCTCCCACTATCCTCTTTCCTCCCAGCACTGGACAGATCCAGGCCGGCAGCAGCCATGCAGCCTCCAGGCCTGAAAGATGTTCCCAAAGATGCCTAGCAACACCCGGAGTTAATTATTTAATTGGGTGAAACATCCATTAGGGAGGATTCTCACTTCCCAGACAGCCTGTGAGTAAACATGTCGAGAAGAGAAGAGTGAGGTGTTGGCGAAAGCTGCCACTCAGCCTGGCTCCTCCTCGGCCCCCACTCCCCAGCTGGGGAAGGGGACCCTCCAAGGACTCCGTCCAGATGTTCCTGCAAGCAGGATGGGGCTGCTGGCCAGGCAGGCGCAGGGGACAGGCTGTGTCCCTCAGGACTGGTGTGGAAGGTGTGGCTGCCATCATCACCCTCAGGACCCCCACGTACACCAGTTATCAAACCCACCAGTTACCATTAAGTCAATGCTGAGCCTGGGCAGCCCCACACAACACAGAGACCCAGGCTCCATGGTGTCCAGTGGTGATGGTAACAAGCAGGCTGGTAGGCCTTTTTCTAACGGGTCAGCGTGTGCTTGAACCTCTAACCTTTCAGTAAGCTGCCAAACATGTTAGCCATTTGCACCACCCAGGGACTCCAGCTCACTCTGTTGTTTTGGATATTTTGTTCTTGTTTTAATGAAGTTTATTTTTGTTGTTGTCCTTTTAGTTTGTTTTAATAAAGTTTCTTCTTGTTATTGTCTTTTTTTGTTTGTTTTAATAAAGTTTCTTTTTGTTGTTATTTTTGTTGGGGTTTTTTACAAAGTTTCTTTTTGCTGTTTTGGGTGGGATTTTTTTCGTTTGTTTTCATAATCCTTCTTTTTTATTTTGTTGTGTTGGGGTGTTTTTTGTTTTCTTCCACTGAGAGTTCCCATAGAGGACACTGACTTCCGGAACCTGGGGCTGGAGGGCTGTGAAAAGAGCTGAAGACAGGAAGGGGAGGCAACTCCAAGATGTCAGAAGCTATTGCCATGTCATCTCATCAGGCCCAAGACAGAGAGGGAGCCAGCCTGCTATGCCAGGTCAGTGCTGGGTCCACGTGCAGAGACACACAGGTCGGGAGGTGACAGGCTGGTGAAGGGCAGAGGTGGGCAGGGACACTGGGTTACCTGGCACCACCATGCTCTGGTTGCACGTGAAGAGGGATGGAGGTAGGATAGGTGAAGAAGGCTTTGAAAGGCATTCCAGGTGAGGGGCTCAGTGTGCACGGAAGTGTGGAAAGAGGAATGGGGATGGAGCGTGCACGTGGGGTGCAACGAGCAGGCGGGTCTAGGGGTGCTGTGCAGAGCAGGGCAAGGAAGGACTGAGGCTGCTGGAGAAGACACTGAATGAGCACAGAGGCTGGGAGACGGCAGAAGCCCTAGAGAAGGAAGCAGGAATTGGACATGGATAAGGGAGAGGAAAATGACCAGCCTCCCATGCCTAAGAAAGGAAATCCTTTTTGGAGTGGAAAAGGGACCTCGTCAAGGAGCAACACAGCTGTTCAGAGACCGGGGTTCCCTGCTAATGCACCCCACCTCTATGCCAGGGCTAGCCCTGCTCTACCAGGGCTCTCCTCACACCTCCTCCAGAAAGAAAGCCTTCTTAGATTACCTCCACCTTGCTTTGAGGTTGCCCTTGCACCTGGAGCCAGGCAGGAGTTCCGAGCATGGGAACTGGCCAGCACCCTGCTCAGAAGGATTCCGGCTTGGGTTCATGCTCTGTCATCTCCAGCACAACACTCTTGATGATTTTTCCTAAGCTGGTCCTTGCACTCTCATCTTGCACCGATGTTGTTCATAGGGGGTCCGCTCAGCGGCCCTGTGAACCACAGATCTGAGCCCCGTCCTGCGCCATTGCAGTCACTGTGTCAATCCATCTGTTTGGGAAGCGGCTTCTACAAATGATGATGCCAGTCTTGCCTAGAAGCAAGTCTCATCTCACAAAGGTCTCCCTGGCTCTCGGGGGCTCCCCATGCACCTTTTGGGGATCAGAGCTTAGAGGTTTCTCCTTTTGTTTTGGATGGTGCCCACCGCACGTGCCCCAGGTGCTCCCTTAGACACTAGTGTGGCTTTTCTATGTATGCTCTGCCCTTGGCTCTGCTCTGAGCCCTGGAATCCAAAGCCCATGTCTGTTTCTTACACCTCGGCCTCCGCTTACCTTCCAGCCCCACAAAGGCCATGCACACAGGAGGTGCTTCATTGAGTTTGCTGACTCAGACCTGTTGGACTTGTTGGCCAGGCTGAGTGGACAGACTGACAGTCCAGTGATGGTCCCACTCTGCAGCCTGTGGAGTAGGTGGAGGAGGACAGGAGAGAGAGAGAGAGAGTGTGTGGGTGTGGGTGTGTGTGTGTGTGTGTGTGGGAGGGAGGGAGGGAGGGAGGGAGGGAGGGAGGAGAGAGAAGGCACACCACAGAAACAAATAAAGAGTTCAAATGTGAAACGATTAAAAAAATAAATCGAAGAGACTGAGATAAGGCCGGGGAGCCTCAGCTCCCTAGTTAACATTCATTGGATTGAATAATCAGCCTTCATTATCTCAAATTGTCTGCATATTTGCCCTCAAAATGCTAATTTACAGTTGGCTGGGAGCAGTCTCAGCCTATTTTGACTAAAATATTATTTCACTTTATTGAGCATTGTTCTTAGCTGTCGGGCATCTCAGGATGGAGGGGAAGGAATGGAAGGAGAAAGGAGAACCGTTTCCTATCAAAGCTGTGCCCGGCTCGCGTCTGATTATGGGGCCCCTGTTTTGCGTAGAAATGGCATTTCTAAGCCTCCAAGTGAAATTAGAGTCTTTATCGTTTTCTTTTAGGGGATGGACAGTTTATCATTAATCTCAGAAGGAAATGGGAGAAATAATTTTCTGGGTTGGGTTTTGTTTTACAGAAAGAGTGAGGAAACTCGCTTCTCCGTTTCCCCTCCCTCCTGTCTGAGGCAGCCTGCTCCCTCCTTCTCCTCTTTCTCTCTGACCTCCAAAGGCACCCCCACCCCCCATGCCCTGTCTGTCCTCTGGGTCCCAGACCAGGTCTCTCTGGCCACCCCCACAACCTAGTGTCCATGGGAACAAGGACTGGAGCCTGGTGGAGCCCCAGACATGGTCAGTGCGGGTCAACTGTGCAGTGATTCCACCCTGCCTAGCCAGAAAGCAAAAGGAGGCCAGGACAGAGGTGGTAATCTGAGGCTGCAAATTCCTGGATCTGATGGAGAAGCTTCTCTTTTCTGAGAGTCCTTTCTGGTCAGGACCCCACTCCCCTCTGGGCTTTTGTCTTCTCTTTCCCATCTTGGCTGTCCTGTGACCTGTTGTTCAGTCACTGTTGAGTACAGTGTGACTCAGAGTGACCCTGTGAACAACACACCTGAACCCTGTCCTAGCCTGTGCAATTCTCATTATCTCTGACACACTCATTGCTACAGTGACAGTGTCAATCCACCTGATTGAGGGTCTTCCTCTCTCTGTCCCCCCACCTACCCAAGAATAATGTCCCTCTCCGAGGAATAACCTTTCCTAGCAACAAGTATGTGAGATGAAGCTTCATCGTCTTTGCCTCCAACGAGCACTCTGGATGCACTTTCCTAAGACACACTTGTTTGTTCTTTTGGCAGTCCATGTTGTGTTCAGTACTCTTTTTTAGCACCACAATTCAAAAGTATCAACTCAGTTTAACCGGCAGAACTAAGCCTCTGATCTTATTACAATTCTCGACTCATCTTAATTAAAATGTTAAAAAGGCACCAACTCTTCTTCTGTCATCCTTAGTCATTGTCCAGCTTTCAGGTGCATATCCAGCCTTCAGAGGATACAGAAAACCACAGGGTCCCAGGCTATGATCCAGGCTCACGATGGACAGTTGAGTAGGTGGTGGTGCCCTGCACAAGGCCACCTTCCCACAAGACCCGTGAGGCTGAGATCCAGCACCTGGCTCCTTCAACCAAGACCTGGTAGGGGACACCATCTGCCCAGAAAGGGGTCACGTAAGGGGAGCTATTGGCTGCTTGACCCTCAGAGCTGGCTCACCTCTCTCTGAGCTCACCTCATCTTGGTATGTCCACCCCCCCAACCCCCCAAGTGGTCCTACGACTGCACAGGTCATCTGCACTCAAGTGTACCACAGACAGAGACACCACTGCCTTCACACTTAGCAAACACACAGACACAAGGAAGAACTGTTAGGTACATGCCCATCCATACACCAACAACTCAAACCCAACAGAATCCATACACATCTTCCTTCACACCACACACACACACACACGCAGACATACACATCAACAGATATCTTAAAACTCCCGCTGCCTCACCCTATCCCAGTCATTGGCCCCTGATAAGAAAATTGCTGAAAAGTCACTCCAACCCCATACCTACATCCACACCTCCATGTGGTGTGTCTGTGGCAGCATGAGTGCTGGCTAGGATGAGGGGGTCCCTCCGGGCCATATCTTCCAGTGAGAGGATTTTTAGGGTCTATGAGTCATGCAAAGGCATTTGACTGTGTGCATCATAACAAACTGTGGCTGACTCTGAGAAGAATGGGAATCCCAGAACACTTGATCGTGCTAATGCAAAACCTATACTTGGACCAAGAGGCAGTCGTCAGAACAGAACAAGGAAACACTGCATGGTTCATAATTGGGAAGGGCGTATGCCAGGGATGGGTCCTGTCTCCATACCTTTTCAACCTGTATGCAGAACAGATTATCCGGGAGGCTGGGCTCTATGAGAAGTGTGGCATCAGGATTGGTGGAAGATCTATCAACAATCTGCGTTATGCAGATGATGCAATCCTGCTTGCTGAAACTGAGGACTGGAAGTGCTTGCTGCAGAGGGTCAAGGACTGCAGCCTTCAATATGGATTGAGGCTCAATATCAAGAAGACAAAGAATCTTACCACTGGGCAAATTGGCAGCATCAGGATGGATGGTGAAGGGATTAAGATTGTTCACAGCTTTAGTTTGCTTGGCTCCACAGTCAACACTCTTGGCACCAACAGCTAGGAAATTTAAAGACGTACTGCTAGGAAATTTAAAGATGTACTGCAATGGGAAAGTCGGCTGTTAGGGACCTCTCCAAAGTACTGAGGAGCAATGGTGTCTCTCTGGAGACTAAGGTGCATCTGATACAGGCCATGGTCTTTGCAATCACTTGTTATGCATCAGAGAGTTGGACAATGACCAAAGAGGATAGAAGGAGAATTGATGCCTTTGAGCTATGGTGCTGGAGAAGAGCATTGAGGGTGCCATGGACTGCTAAGAGAACATAACAGATTCACCCTGGAGAGGGTTAAACCAGGCAGCTCCTTGGAGGCAAGGATTCTGAGGCTTTGTCTAACATACTTTGGACATGTTGTAAGGAGGGACCAATCCTTGGAGAAAGACATGCTTTGGAGGGTGGATGGACAGCGCAGGAGGGGAAGGCCCTCTATGAGGTAGATCAATTCAGTGACTGGGGTAATTGGTATGGGTATATTGGAGACAGTGCAATTGGCACAGGATGGAGCAGGGTTTAGGGCTGTTGTACATAGGGTCGCTAGAGTCGCAAGCAACTCGACGGCACATAACAACAACAACAACAACATGAGTCACATGAGAGGAGATTGCTCATCTGTCTCTTGAAGAGCAGCTGGTGGATTCAAGCTACGTACTTCCCCTCCCTTGACAGCACAATTCGTTACCACTAAGCCACCAGAGCCCCCTAACCTTTCTAACAGTGGTTTCACACCATGATTGTCCTCTTGTGACTGATGTAGTGACCCTGAATGATTTGTTCTCCATTCATCCTATCCCAAATTGTGATCTGCATAGGGGCCTGAGTTCATTCTTTGTCAGAACACGTAGGTTGAGGCCCTTGGGGCTGGGTCCTCCAAGACAGATCAGGAATTCCAGCCTCCTCCTCAGGCTCTCAGGAACTTCCAGATCTGGCTGGAGAGAGATCAGAGCTTCAGGGTGTTGGATCAGAGCACTGAGAACCTGCACACAACAGCTGTGATGTGCACATTAACTCTGGCCTGAAGGTAAATGGGCATGAAGGGAAATAAAGTGACGCCTGGCCATGTCCAGAGGGCAGACCCCAGGCCTGAGAGGGGAGGGTGGGGCAGGAGACAGAGGATGAAGACTCAGGCCAGCAACACCTTTCCCTCTCACTGCCCACTGGGGACTGCTCTTGGCAGTGACTGTGAGTGATGACATCTTGCCACGTGGAGCTTCTGGCCCAGACTGGAGGCAGCCAGCACCAGCCATGGGAACCAGTGTGTCCATTCTGAGTCAGGGGAACACCACCTACACCACTGTAGAGGCGTGTTCCTTGGAATTTTCAGGGGCTAGGGTTGTGGGGGTTTTTTTTTTGGATGTCATTCACCAAGACTTTGTTCGGATGGCAGACAGCCTCTGGAAGCAGCACCTGTGTGCGCCAGGTCAGGTTAACGACTAGGTAAATATCTGTCTGAACCAGGTCAGGTTAACCACTAGGTAAATAGTGAGGGTGCTGGGGCCAAAGGCAAGGCTGTGGACAAATCACAGCACAGCGAGCAGTACCTGGTGACTAGCCTTATGGACATTGAGCACCAGCCCTAGACTAGGCTGAGGCCAGAGCTTGAGAGGGGCTTGAGCCGAGCACGATGGCGCCTGCCCTGGAAGTAGCCCTGAGGACAAGCTAGAGTAGCCCTCAGAGCAGTGACCTGGGCCGGGACTTCACAGGAACATCAGTTGAAGCCCATTACCACGTGCTAACAGGACCCCATTAATTATGACTTAGGATCCTGTGCACAGAGCACATCATCCCACATTTTGGCAGTTGGAAGCTGTGTCAATTTATCAGCTATCAACAGCCAGGACCCACCGTTGTCCTCCTCAAACCCCAGGCCGACTCCACTCACATTTCGTTGGCTATGGGTGGAGAGGTCTCCAACACTGGCTTCTGTATGTGAATTTCCATATAAAACCTTGCCTGGCCTTCACTGACCGTCTCCTTCACCCAAACAACCCTGGCCCCTGGGGGCCAAGATGCCTACCGCTGGTCCAGAGGCAGCTGGGACACAAAAGTTAAAGAGGCATTTCCTCTCAGGTGCTGAGCCCCCTCCTTGCAGGCCCTGAGTGTGAGGGGGACTCTGAAGCTGAGGTGCCTTCTGGCTTCTCCGCAACCCCCAGGAGCTGTGGGACATGAACCAAGAGAAGAATGAGGCTTCTCTTTCACATCCTGGCACTTGGGAGGGACTTCCACATCTGAGAGGTAGAAGGGTGCGGATCTTAACAAGGATTAGAGACACGAGGAAGAAACAAAATTCACCCCAGCTGGGAACAGGGGCTTGTACTCCCTGGGCTCACCCCCAGGGGACCCCAGACCACCTACTCTCACCTCCTTCCCACCCCCTCCAGTACCCGTCCTCATGAACTCCTTAGAGAAGCTGGTGATTGTTTTCTCTGCTGGGAATTTTGGCAGGCTGACAGTTGACACTACTGTCCTGACTGACCCGGGGCACCAAGAGCTCTGGGCCCCCAGGGACCAGTGAAGCTGGTCCACGCACTCCACAGGCACTGGGGGCCCTGAGGCTGGTTTGAGGGACACAAGGTCCCTTCTGGTACAGCTTCCTAGTGAGCCCTCAGGATGGGTTCATCTCAAGTCTATGTCTTGGGGCCCTTGGTACCCCTCTCATTTCATGCTGGACAAAGTGTGGCCTGTAGTCTATTTTCCTTCTGCCCAGGCCTGGCTATGCTTGGCCTCAACTCCCTTCCCAAATCTGTGCCTGGTTTCCCCTCCCTATGCTGGCCACATCTGTCCCCTCACTGTCTCCTCTCCAGTGTCCTTTCAAGGGACAGCCTCCATCTGCCCAGATGGACTCCAGCTTGGGGAGGGTGGACCCTGAGCAGGGTTCTGGGGTAATCTGGGTGTTCTCTGGGGGCCAGGGGGTGCCGTAGCCTCCAGAGGGGCCAGACCAGGGATTAGAGTCGGAGAAGGGCAGTGACAGCCCAGTGGCTACACCCTGGCTTTCCTGCGCCACAGACAAATGCCACATTTCAGATGCAGGGACGCGTGCGGCCTGTTTGCTCTGGGAGCTGGGGCCCCAGGGCAGGAAGCCAACTTGCAAGTGTATCAGAGATTAGGGTGGTGCTAGGGGGGTGGCCGCCCCCATCCCTGGACCTCGAGGGCATGCAGGCTGAGTCATTATCTGTGGGCAATGGTGGCACAGGAGGAGCAGGGGCTGCCCAGAGGATGGAGGAGGGGCATGGTGGGGGGCTGTCCTCCCAGAAGGGCCGCTCCTCCAGAGTACTGGCAGGGGACGCCAGGATCCAGCAGGGAAAAGGGGGGTTTTTTTCCCTTCATTCCTGTGTTAAGTTTTGTGCCTTTTCCATAATGAGTGTATACATGCAAGACCAACCACCCCCAAAAAGTGGGACAGCACAAAATACCTTCCAAAAAGGGGAAGAGGAGGAGGCTTCACTGCCTTCCTCCCTGCTTCCTCCTCTGCCAACTCACCCATTTCTTGTTCTTCTGCCCTCCAGCCGCACACATGCTTCTGCCCAGCATTCTCCAAGGGCCTGGACCCCGCTTCTCTGTCTCCCAGAGTTCTGCCAGCTTGCTCAGGACTCCTCCTGAACAGAGGGCCTATAAGCCTCAGCTCCTCACCATCTGGGTTCATTGTAGAGTCTCTTTTCCTTTCTGTTCTCCAAAGACAGACTGGGAAGTTCAGTCAGGGGTAGGACTGTCCGCACCCCCACCACACACATACAGAAAGGACAGAGGAGTGGTCGCTGGGGTCACTGTGCCCATGGGGGTCCCTCTCCCCCAGGAGAGTCAGTTATTCTCGTAGGGCCACCTCCAAAGACGGATGGGCTCTCCAGCGCTCTTGCTGGATCCTTGAGGTCAGCGATCTTCTGGGATCTTCTGTGAAGTCATTTCTCAGGCCACTGCTGTTCTGAACTGACCAAACACTGTCCCGCTTCCCTTCCTCCGCACCCTCCCCTAAGTTCCTTCATGAGCTGCTGGATGGCCTGAAGTGACCAGGTCAGGCGTCCACATTTAAAGCGATAGGATTCAGCCTCTACTGTGAGAAAGGTGTGGAAGGACATACTGGCCAGGCAACTTGTGTAGGGAAAAAAATCAGCAGGACTGACTGACTTGTCCAGTGAGCATCTCTCTTATCCCAGGAAAGGCACATGCAGCACTGTCTCCGACAGCAGACATCCACATGCCTTTTCCCAGAGAGTAAAACACATCATATCTTGGAAAAGGTATAGCTAGGCAAGCTCTGGTGGCCTAGTGGCAAGAAGCTGCACTGCAATCCCAGAGGTATGTGGTTCAAATCCACCAGATGCTCTGCTGAAGAAGGAAGAGCAATCTCCTCCTGTACCAGTCTGATCCGATTTGACGGTACACACATAAAAAGTAATGAAAAGGTACAGCCAGAGTGCTTTTTGAGGCAAAGATGATGAAGTTTCATTTCTCATGTTTGGGCCATATTGCTAGGAGAGGTTATTCCTTGGAGAGACACATTTTTGATACGGCGACTGCAGCATTGGGCTGGGCTTACGTGTGTCTGAGATTGTGAGGACAGCGCAGGACAGGACAGGACAGGACAGGACAGGGTTCAGATCTGTTGTTGATAGGGTCACTGTGAGTCATATTTGACTTAATATCACCCAACAACAACTGGGAGAAAGAAAGATAGGCAGCCTCCTTCCGTGTGATTCACAGCCTCTGAAAACCCACTGACAGGTCGGCTATGAGTCAGTTCTGACTTGATGTTCCTAATAACAATAAGTGCTACAGAAAGGTCGACAAGGAGCACAGAGTCAATGAAAGAAGATGGGGAGAGAACGGCAGGGCCAGTGAGTGGCAGGGGGGTCAGTGATTGCCGGCCATTGTTAGAAGAGGTGACGCTGTATATGTGGACACACTGAGGCAGGCAAGATACAGTGAGAGGGAAAGCAAGTAAGGGAAGAGTTCTATAGTGAGTCCATTTAGGTTGACATCATAAATATATGTTAGCAAGTGCCTGAACCAATCTGACAGATTCTGCAGTCCTGCTCACAGCAGTTCTCTTTTGGAAGGGACTGTGGAGGATTTTCACTTTCTAGTGATAATTCTGATTCTGTATTTTTATGTCACATGTTTCTATTAGGGTTTTGGGGCCGGGGAGGGGCTGTCTGAGCTCGTCTGATCCACATAGAAGACCTTGGCCGCAAACCTTTGGCCGTAGGACCTGGGCCAGGACCAGGCAGGTAGGTCCGCTAACCCTCCACCTGCCACCTCCCAGCAGTGACTGGTCACCCCCTCACCCAGTTTCTACTGCATCGGGGCACAGATCTCGTCCCTGCTCCCTGGCATCAGCTTCCTAGGGGTCTGCAAGACCAAGGTCTTTTTTTAGGGAACCCCCTCTCTCCCCACACTCTGGTTCCCACTCCTGGTCTAGCCTGTGCCCCATCTCTCCAATCGCATGGTCTGCGCGCGCCCCCTACTGCCGGCTGCAAGAAGTGGCCCGCCAGGTGTCCTTGGTTCCTGGCGGCAAGGTCGCCTCCCAAGGTCCTGGTGCCTTCACACAGAGCATTCAGACAATGACCAAACGTGGCAGGCGCATCCTAAACACACACACACACTTACGCTCTCATCACACCACCTGGGGTCAAGTGATTGCAGCATTCAACTCAGATAGACTAGAGCCCAGATTTCCTGCAGCAAGACCAGGGCTCCCCAGACTACAAAGTGGGCCTTAAAGGCACCTTGCAGAGAGCTAAGTAGACACTCTGTGTCCACGTGTGTGTCCATGAAGAAAACCCAACTCCACTATTCTGTGGCAGGGCCAACATGCCCAGGCAGCCAGCACTGATAGGCTCCTTCCCAACACCAAGCCCGGATGTAGAGAAACACCAACCCTGGGAAGTGCCAGGGCGTCCTCTTCTCTTAAGGGTAATAGCAGTGAGAGGGACCCCTGAGACTGTGAGACCCCTGGAAAAAGAGAGACAAAAGAGTGAGGAACCCCACGCAGGGCAGAGGGGGCTTCCCACCACATGACAACTGTGTGGTGGAGACAAGCATCTTTTTCTTTTTTTTTAAAAATTTATTTTATTATTTTGGTTTATTTGTTTATTTATTTGTTTGTTTGTTTGTTCTTTTTATGTGTGTACCGTCAAATTGGATCTGACTGGTACAGGAGGCAATTGTTCCTCCTTCTTCAGCAGAGCATCTGGTGGATTTGAACCGCGCACCTCTGGGATTGCAGTGCAGTTTCCTGCCACTAGGCCACCAGAGCTTGCCGAGACAAGCATCTTAAAGCTACTTTCTGAGCTTTGTGGTTCTTACTTGCAAACCACGATTTATGATTCCCTGCCCTCCCGCCCATTGTTGTTTTTAGGTGCCATTGAGTTGAGTACAATTCGTAGTGTCCCTAAGAACAACAGATCTGAACCCTGTCCTATCCTGTGCCGTCCTCATCATCTCTGACACACTCATTACTGCAGTCACTGTGTCAATCCATCTGGTTGAGGGTCCGCCTCTCTTTTGCTGACCCTGCACCTCTCCAAGCATGATGTCCCTCTAGTCTCTCCTAGCAGCATGTCTGAAGTGTATGAGACAAAGCGCCATCATCTTTGCCTCTCAGGAGTACTCTGGTTGCACTTTTTCCAGGACGTATCTGTGACTTTGGCACAGTTCGTGGGATATTCAGGACTCTTCTCCAATACCATAACTCAAAGGCATCAATTCCTCTCTCCTCCTTATCCCCTCTCCAGCTCTGAGCAGCATAGCCAGCGACTGACAAGACTCTGGCCTGAATCAGGCACGTACCTTAAACTGACGTCATTACTCCTCAGTACTTTGGATTTTGTTTGGGTTTTTGGTGTTTTGTTTTTTTTTTTGTGAGAAAAATTTGTATTTTGAATTAGCCAGCTGGACTCAGTTTAGACGATCCCAATTTTGTTGGCAACCTCCAAAGCATCATAGTCAGGAGCACATCAAACAGATAGGCCGCCTTCTCTCCATCAGGCCTAATCAAAGTGTTGACCTTGACCACATCAATGTCATAGAGCTTCTTTACAGCTTGTTTAATTTGGTGCTTGTTGGCCTTGACATCCACAATGAACACAAGCGTGTTGTTATTTTCTATCTTCTTCATGGCTGACTCAGTGGTCAGGGGAAATTTGATGATGGTGTAGATGTCAAGCTTGTTTTTCTTGGGGGTGCTTTTCCAGGGGTATTTAGGCTGCCTTCGGGGTCTCAGCGTCTCAGGCTGCCGGAAGGTGGGTGACGTACAGATCTTCTTTTCTGGGGGGGGGCTGTGGACGCCCTTCAGGACGCCTTCTTGGCCTTTAATGCCTTTGCTTTGGCTTCAGTTTTGGGAGGAACAGGGGCTTCCTTTTTCACTTCCGGCGCCATCTTCGAAGCTTGTTTGTGGTTTTGTTGTTGTTGTTGTTTTTATTAATTTTAATGAAAGTTTACAGAGACTATGGGTTTCCATTCATTCATTGTTGCAGATTTCTCCCTGCCCAACCTCCCCCACCACCCCTGTTTACTCTTCTCTTTGAAAAGTAAAAGAACAATTCTTTCATTTTTATACAATCCCTCTCCGCAAATCCATTCCACTATGCAGCCTTCATTCTGGACTCCTGTCATGACAATAATACCTAATCATATATCCCTTTTAAACAGTTCTCTCCCTCATGTGTTTCAATGCAGTATACATAGTTTATCCCATCTTCCTCAGTCTCCCCCAACCCAGATGTCAGTCCAATTTTACAACAGTGGCACTATGCAGTATTTGTCCTTTTGTGACTGAAATATTTCATTCAGCATAATGTCCTCGAGGGTCACCCGTTTTGAATAATATTGCACGAGTTCCTTGTTTTTCAGTGCAGCATAGTATTCCATTGTGCGAATATACCACAGCTTCTCTATCCATTCTTTGGTTGATGGGCACTTAGGTTGTTTCCAACTCTTTGCTATTATGAACAAAGCTGTGATAAATATGTAGTACTTTGAATTTTGGAGAGGTTCCTCACTCATAGCTGACTGGCGGCAGATTTTCAGAGGCTGTAAATTGAAATTGCACAGGAAGAAATTGCCCATCTTTCTCCCTCAGAGTGGCTAGTGGATACGTATTGGGTGCCTTTGGGTTGGCAGTGTAACTCCCTAGCCACTGGGCCACCAGACCACCGTAATAGAGTAGAGCTATATTTATGTGTAAGACTCGCAAACAAAGCTGAGTGAAAGACAAATTGAAGAGTGAGTTCAGTAGTGTATAAAAGTCTGAAAGTTTGCAAGCACTGTTACATGCTGCTTATAAATAGGTAAGCGTAGGCTGAGGTCCTTTCAGGAAGGCAACTCGAGAAAAACAAGGACAAAGGACTTAAGATGGCGGCCAGACCAGAGATATATATATAACAAATCTTGACTCTTACAATTGGACATGACAATGCCCACACCCCCAGCCGCCAACAAAGCCTTGCCCAGCCTGAAAGCATCCAGGCCACTGGCAAACCAACTGCCTTCTGTTGTCAAGCTCATACTCTGTGCCTCAACGTGGAGGACTAGCTGTCCCATCTCTTGAGACCCTCAGCCTAGTGGATGAGGACTGAGGCTGCCCAAACTTGAGGACCCCTATTACTCTCACCAAGCCCCGGGAAAACATCCCAAGGAAATTAGAACTGAGATACAAATGGAAATTTGTATACCAACATTGATAGCAGCATTAGTCATCATCACAACATGGAAATAGCTCAAATATTTAACCACAAGTGAATGGATTGAGAAATTGTGGTACATTCATACAGTGGAATACTATGCAGCACTTAGAAGCAACGATTTTGAAAAATACTATATAACTTGGGAGAGATGGAGAACATGGATATCAGAAAGGACAAAGAGAAGATGGCAATGAGGACTGAAAGAAGAATCAGGCAATGAAGACAAGAAGCCACTGACGGAGCCAATCAGTGCATGTCAGAAATTGATCCAATTGGCTAGGCAATGAGGTTGCACAAAAAAGCCCATCACTGCAGCAGATTCAGGTGTTTGAGCAGAACTAGGACATACCAAGACCTGTATAACTGAGGATTCCAGAAGGGTACTGCATCTACTAACATCTGCTGAGAGTCTGTCTTTCTTAATAAACTTTGTTGTCTTTAACTAAAAAAAAAAATATCTGGTGGCCTAGTGGCAAGGAGCTGCAACTACAATCCCAGAGGCGCGTGGTTCGAATCCACCAGATGCTCTGCCAGGGAAGGAGGGACAATTTCCTCCTGTACCAGTCAGATCTGATTTGACTCACACAAAAAAATAATTAAAAAATTAAAAAAAATTAAAACAAAAAAAACCCAAAAAACCTTAAAATAAATAAATAGGTAAGCATAGAGCCACTAATGGAAACAAATTAGAATAGCCATTATCTCCAGTAAACAGAAACAGAGAGTAGAGGGATCTCATATGTGCCTGCAACATTTTTAGTAAATTAATTTAAAAGTGACATAAAAGTGGCAAATATGAACATTGGTGCAGGTCGGTATGATTTGGAACATTTACTAGTCTATATTTGTAGCTTTCTTGGTATAACTTTCATGATAGTATGATGGGTTTTTTGTTTTTTTTTTTTCAAAGAATTCAAAGACAGGGGGAAAAAAACCTCGCTTTGTAGACCACCACGTGAGCCTCCACTTTTGGAGCTCAGCCCATAGTCTCCCGGCCTGACCCCCTTTTACAGTCAAGTTCATCCAGTTGTAGTTTTCATTTTAAACTTGAGCCCACACACAGAGCCGGAACTTCCTATTCTCCAACTTGTCGCGTATCCCTCCTGGGATGTTTCTCAAGTAGCTCACACGCCATCTTCCCAAACTCAGTTCAAAACCACGCTCTTCCAACTGCCTGTTGTCCACAGCTCAAAAGACAGTTGGAGGCAAGCACCTCCTTATAATTTTTGAATGTTAATGATAAAGAAATAGCATGTTCTTTTTTTAAACATTATAGAGATTTTACTTTTTTTAAAAAAAATTGTTGTCAATTAAAAACATGTTCTTTTAACAATAAGAAATATTTCCTACAAGTAAGAGGATGAACCTGACAGCAGAACTTTCATCTGTAACATAAAATACTTACTAGAAAACAGTTGTCAGCAGCAGTGGGAGTTCTGTGCATATAATACCAAGCATTAAAGAGTTTAGAGTAAAGAAATTTAAAAAATCAAAGAAGTTATCTTTAATACAATACCTTTACGGAAACTTAAAATGTATTTTTTTGAAGCCCAAATATTTTTCCTGAACCAATAAATAGCCAATAAAAAATAGCAAATACATTAGGGTGAGGGGTCAGGGGCTTGGCAAGAGAATGGAATTAAAGAAAAAAGAAGAGAGAAGGGTCTGTGTGGACCTCTGACAATGGTCACAAATAAGCATAGCTATTATCGCAGCCTTCTGCTCCTGAGGTCCAGAAGAAGAAGAGGAAAAAAATTTAAAAATTAGCAAAATGCCCTTAAATACACAAAAAAGGTACAAAGGTTGAGAGGTTCTAGGTTAAATAATGAACAAATAATAAGTAATGAAGAAAATATAGAGAAGTGAAGGATAAAAAAGTGCTTGTGGAAACTGTAGTTCTGACATTTATTTTTGCACAGAAAAGCTGTAAGTTTCAAGGGACACACTATTTGGCCAAATCAACCCCAACCTAGAATTCCCTCAGGGAAGGATGAAGCCCTGGTTCTGTAAGGATCAGAAATCCAGGATGGGAAGAGCTGAATTGGGAATCCCTTTGAAAATTACCTGCGTTCTTTCCAGCCCTTGAGAAGAACACTTGGTCACAGAGGCTGAAAAGGCAGATGAGCTTTCCTGTCCTGCTCACAACCTCTGTGTGTGTGTATGAGTGAACAAGCATCACCTTCACACCACCTAAGGAAGCGCAAAACACTCTAGTTAGTCTATTGCTACTCATGGTGCCTCCTGTGTGTTCAGGTGGAAACATCGTCCACTTGGCGCACTGTGGCTCTGGTGACATAGACCACGGACTGTCTGCAGAGGTTTGAATCACCAGTAAGTCTGTGGGGGAGAGATGGGCAGTCTCCTCCCATTGAAGCTTACAGCCATGGAAACCCAGCAGAGGGTCACTGTGAGGCACAGCAGACCCGGAGGAAGTGAGAGCGTATGAGAGGTTTTTCAGTAGATCTCTAGCTTTTCTACTGAAGTGCTTCCACATAATCTCAGACCTCCAGAATTTCTGCAAACAACCCAGGGAGTTGACCGTTTGCGTACCCAGGACTCCTCAGGCCTCACCCTGCATTTCTATCACTGTCCCTTTCTGAACCTACAACATCCAATGCATGCGTTTTGTCATGTTCCAGCCCAGGGCTCTGGAATCTGCATGCACACTATAAGATCCCAGCTGGGTCTATGCATGTTGAGAGCCACTGGGTGGCCCTGGAGAGGGTGTCCTCAGCCTTGGCTACACTTTGGAGACTTCTGAAAAGTTCTCACAGCTCTAGGCGCCCAGTCCACACTCCACACTGACTGTACCAGCACCTCTGAGGTGGGGCCCTAACATTAAGGAGTTGTGTTCTCCCTTGGTGAGGGAGGAAGCCACACTCCAAGCCCTTCCTGCGCTCACTCGCGCTGGCTCGCTCTCTCTTTCTCTCTCTCTTTCTCTCTCACACACACACACACACATGCTCTTGGGAAGGGAGGACAATCAATCTAAGCCTCACTATGTCTTATGCTGTTTTCATGGGGCTAGACCTTCCCCATCTCATCAGGACCTTATTGATGTGGATTTTCCACAATTACCCTCGAGATTCTGGGAACTCTCTGTCCTCAATCTATATACTGCCCACCCCTATGCCATAGTCACTCCTGTTTGAAGCCAGAACTTCAAGGGGCATCTTGCCATGAAAGTGGGAACAGCAAACAAATCAGTCCACACACAAACAAGAATACTTCCTAACAGGAACCTTAGTTCAGTGCTGAGCAAACATCCAGCCTGTGCTCCCACCCCACCCCTTGACCCCCAACTGGCTTCAAGGACAGGCTGTGCACCTGGTGGGGATAATGAGGTTCCCCAGGACTTCCAGTCCCTCCTACCCAGCTCTGTCCCAACCTGCCTTCCCCTGGACTGGACTCCCCAGTGCTAGGAGGGAGAGGCATAGGCTCTGTGATGACTCCACTTCTGGGAGAGCCTTAGAAGGGGATCTTGAAGGCAGGCCTGGGGCGAGTAAGCAGGGCCTGTACCCAGCAGGTCCTTTCCTCCCCATGTCCAGCACCATCCAACACTCATCCCCACCCAGCTCACACCCTCATCAACATCCTTTCCTGTTTTCTGTCTTCTCTCTGTCTCTCCTCCTCCTCCCACTAGGTCCACGTGTCTGTTTTTAAAAGATACTTGGCAAAGCCACCCAAATCATAACCCGAATCTGGTCTTTCTACTACAACAGGGCCCCCAGCTCTGCATGTTGGAGATGCTGACAGAGGGGCTGAAGCCCAAGATAACCCCTTGGAGGGGGTATTAAAAAGACGGGTGTAGTTTTGCTCACTTCTCAGTTAAGAAGTTCAGCTTTGAAGAAGTGTTATCAGGGGAACCAAGATGGCAGTGGAAACAACGTAAGGAATTGCACGAACAACAAACTGCATAGAAACGGGCTACCATGGCCCACTACTGTCCTCTGCTTATTGATAATTGAACAATTAAACAGTTGAGTACTGATCTTCAATATGGATCAAAGTTCAACATCAAGAGAACAAAGCTTCCCAGAGAAGAATGGGTTTGCTCCCTTTCCTGTAGGTAACCTTAACATTGACTTTTACTCCAGACCTGAACCCTGAACCCAGTTCCAGAGACAAAAGGGAAATTATAGCTGCCAGCTAAGGAAGCAAAGGAGGATGGAGCCTCAGGGTTCAGCCAGCCATCCCCACTGGACCCACCTTGGCAAACACTTTGCAGTTCAGTGGGCAGTAAACATCAGGAAAATATTTTCTAACAGAAAAAGAAGGCATGAAGCTTCAAGTCAGAACCACCAGTAAGGTGTTAAAGTGGGCTCCCTTTCCCTCTTCACATCAGTGCCCTTTTTCAGCATGAAGAAGCCAAAGTCTGGCACCCCGTTCCCAAATGAGAAACCCACAAGTGAGTAAGACAATTTCTTTGTTAAAAAAAAACCAAACAAAAAATCACCATTGGAGTTGCTTACCATTGTCCTGTCTCTTCTGGTCCCCGCTGGATCTTTCTCATTTCCTTCAACTACTCCCCTCTCCCCCCACTAAATTGTGCAGCCCTGCAATTACCTCCCTGACCATTCTCACTCTTCAGCTCCCAACCTTCACCCCCTTTTGTCCCCATACATGGTTTTCACCATAAATATTTTTAAAAGTTCAGCTTTGTTCAGGTTGTTAATATCCCTGATGAGTAGTTAAAACTCTAACATGATGTTGTTGTTATTGTTAGGTGTGGTTAAGTCCACTAAGACTCATAGTGACCCTGGGACAACAGATCTGAACTGTGCCCTGTCCTGGCACCACCCTCGTGGTCTGGGTCATGCTCAAGTCCATCGTTACAGCCACCGTGTCCAACTATCTCGTTGAGGGTTGTCTTCTCTTTCTATGACCTTCTGCCTTCCCTAGAATGATGTCTTCTTCCGAGGACTGACCCCTTCCTTTCTCTTCTAAGGACTGTGAACACAGAAGTGAAATCAGTTCCATTCAACTCAACCCAGTCCTTTAAACTGACATCCTCATGGTGGAATCTTGAATAAGATAGATCTCTAGTTGAGTTCTGACAGTGGTAAAACAAGCCACTTAATTGTTTCAGTCTCAGTTTCTTCTTTTGTAAAAAGGGTAATGGCACCCATCTACATATGGTCAACTGATTTTTGAGAAGGAAATGAAAACAGTTAAGTAGGGAAATGACAGCCTTTTTAAAACATGGTGCTGGCAAAATTGGAAAAATATCTGCAAAAGACTCAAGCAAGATCCACACCTCACTCTATATACAAAAACCAACTCAAGGTGGATCATGGATCTAGGACTAAAACCAAGGACTATAAACTTCATTACAGAAAAGCTTGGAAGAACTCTAGAAGTCCTAATCC
>NW_006399761.1:3760890-3763693 GCF_000299155.1 Elephantulus edwardii
GCTGAGTGAAATATCTCAGTCACAAAAGGACAAATATTGCATGGTGCCACTGTTGTAAAATGGGACTGATATCAGGGTTGGGGTAAGACTGAGAAAAACTGGATAAATTGTGTATACTGCACTGAAACAGATGAGGGAGTGAATAATTTAAAAGTGATCTGTGATAGGGTATTATGGTTATCACAAGAGTTCACAATTAAGGTTGCATAGTGGAGTGTACTTGGGATGGTGGGACAGGTGCGGGGGGATTGTGTACCAGGAAGGGAGTGTTTCTTTTACTTTTCAAAGAGAGGAGCAAACTGGGAGGGGGGTGCTTGGCGGGGAGAGAAGTGCAGCAATGAATGAATGAATGGAAATCCAAAATCTCTGTAAATGCTCATTAAAATTAAAATTATTTAAAAAAGAAAAAGGGGGAGAATGGCAGCATCACGGTGGAGGCCAAATGTGACAACACGGGCGTGTTCTGGGGGGGTTCCCAGCTGCCCTGCGGTTGGCATTGGCTCTGAAGCCTCTGCTGACAGATGGTGGTGGTGATGCATGAGGCAGCCTGGCTGGGAATCACACTGAGGTCTCCCCCATGGAAGACAAAGAGCCCACCCCTGAATGACCCGCCTCACTGTGGTGCCTGTGCTTTGTCAGGGGTTTAGAAAGGGTCCACCCCTCTGTCTTGTCCCCACAATCAATCGTCATTCTGAAAATACATTTCAGCTGATAACCGTAACAGTGGACAGTTGAATACATCAGCTTCTGCACTGGGGGAAGAGAAAGATGCTTGTCTCAGTTAAGATTTACAGCCTTGGAAACCCTCTGCACCATCCGACAAGATTTCTAGGAGCTATAATTGATTCAATGGCAATGTAGGAACTCTGGTGGCTTAGTGGTAAGGAGTTGCACTGCCAGTGCAAAAGCAAGCAGTTCAAATCCACCAGCTGCTCTCGGATAGAAAGATGAGCAATCTCTTCCTGTGCAATTTACTGCCTCTGAAAACATGCTGGAGAGTCAAATTTGAGTCTTTTTTTGATGGAGCAAGACACAACAACAGGCACCAAAGTGCAAGGGTGCTACTTTAGAGACTAAGATGTGCCTGGTCCAAGCCTTAGTATTTTTAAATGCTTCCAAAAACTGAACAGTGAATAAGGATGACAGAGAAGAATAGATGCCTTGAACGTGTCAGGGATGCCCAGGACGCTGCAGGACAGAGCAAGGTTCAGATCTGTTCTTAATAGGGTTGCTGAGCTGTCCTTGTGTGTGTGGCTGCAGCTGCCTGCATGCCTGGTTCTAGCCCTTCCTCCCTAGATGCTTCCCTCTCTCTGCTCTTGCCTGTCCTCATGGTGCCTCTCTGGGGTGGACACCTTCAGCTTCCTCTCTGCATATACACACCCTTCCCCTGGTCAGCAGCCTCTCCCTGCCTTGGAGGCATCTGCAGAACTTTGTAGAAGGAGACTTTCTGGGAATTCAGATGACCTGGAAGTCTTGGTGTCCCCCTCTGCCCCTTGAGGCTCCCATGGCATTTGACCCCCCTTCCCTGTGGCTGAATCCCTCTCCTCCACCTCCTCCTTCAGAGACTGTCAGTTCCCAGTGGGCAGCAACCGGATTCTCTCTCTCACCTTCCTGCTCCTCCTAAAACCTGCACATAAACCAGCCTTCAAACAAGTGTTTGCTGATTTGAGCCTGATTGAAGAGCATGGGATTTCAGAGACAGACTTTAAAGCACATGCATAAGAACAGTCGGGGCACCCCCTTAGCTCCTAAGTGTGATGTGTGTGTGTCAGCGCAGGGGGTCCCTCTGTGTCACTTCAGGGATTGGAGGAACAATCAGCCTTGTCTGATCTTGAAGCATCAAGGTGCAGAGTGGCTGGGAGGGGAGAGAGGAAAGGTGTGAATTCCGGGTGGAGAGCTGAGACTGTGGGCAGGGGGAGAGACACAGGGCTTCCTCCAAGGAAGGCAGCCTGGGGCGTCCTCACCCAGTAGGTGGGGCAGTATCTTGAGACTTGACGCCAGTGAACCTTGCACCCCACCTTCAAAGGCCTAGTGGACACTATTTTGTGTGGTTATTCTGGAGTTTCTTAAAAAAACCCTTCATTTGGAATAGAAGAAAGAAAGAGGAGAGAGGGAGACCTTGCAAGAGAGAACACAACAAGGGTTCCTGAGGGTGGAGGAGAAAGTGCAGCAAAAGAGCTTTTCTTCAACATCTCTCTGACTTCCGGGTACCTCCTAGCACTTGGAGATCCCTGTCTTCACCACTAGTTGCCCAGGACTCATCTCCAGCGTGGGGACCCCTGGGTGGCAGAGAACTGTGGTCCCTGGAGTTCCCCATGGTGGGATATTTGGGAGTAGATTGCCAGGCGAGTTCTGATTATGAGGATGGCACAGGATGGGACAGGGCTCCATTCTGCTATATGCCAGTTAGCTCTGGGTTGGAGTTAACTTGACTGCATCTGAGATTTATGTGGATATCCTTGATATGTATTCTCTGGTGGCCTAGTGATTGCACTGCAACCACTGCACAGCAATCCCAAAGGCACACGGTTCAAATCCACCAGCTGCTCCATGGGAGAAGGGTGGGCAATCCCCTACATGTGATTACTGCCTCTGAAAACCCAGTGTCAGCCCCAACAACAACACATATAAAAGAAGTCAAAGTCTTCATTGACCGAGTGTGAAATGAAAAGTGGGTGCTTTCTAAGTTCCTTGAAGAACTTAAGGGGAGAAATTTGATGAGTCATGGCCTTAAATTCCCATCCCAAGTTTCATGAAAGATCTGAAAGGTTTTGAGTGTTCTATAGAGAAGAGTCTTGAACCA
>NW_006399761.1:3764023-3780871 GCF_000299155.1 Elephantulus edwardii
TATTCTCTTAGCTACTTCCTGCTGAAAAGGGACGCTGTGGGTTGGAGGCTAGGATTTTTAAACTCTGTCCCACATACTTTGGGCACGTGGCCAGCAGAGATTGGTCCTTGGAGAAGGACATCATGTACTTGGAAGGGCACATTTTTATTTCTCTTCAGCAAAATTTTCTTGCAGGTAATATTATGACGTTGTGTCCAGGTAACCTCCACATTTCCTTGGATCACTTTTCTCTGGAATGAACTGTGTATGCAGATTTTCCCATCATTCAGCTGTCTTCCACATTTCTTGGCATAGGTAACTTTGGGTTGGCAGCACAACTCCTTACCCCTTAGGCTGTTGGAGCTCCTTGATAGTAGAATGGCCTTTTGAAGACTGCGTTCCAGTGCAGGACTCTGGTAATGACTTTCAGGTTGCAGGTTGAAGAAAGAGACCTTTCTCCTCTGTAGGGAGCTCTGATGGCGTAGTCTGTAGGGAGTTGCACTGCTAACTCAAAGCTGTGGTGCCTCTCCGGGCGTTCAAGTCCACCAGCTGCTCCGAGATAGAAAGATAGGCAATCTCCTCACCATTTACAGCCTCTGAAAACCCACCAGAGGGTCACCTATGAGTCATTCGCAACTCGACAGCCATGAGTTGGGTATGTCCTCCTTGGTAGGGAATGGAGGGAAAGTTAGAGAGGTATTAATTTTTTTTTCTGTCTTCACATGAATATCCAATTGATCTGCTGTGTTTTCTTTGTGTGAGGGATCATTCCAACACCTTAAACAGAAGCACTAATTTGCTGGGCTTTATTTGAAAGTTAAGGGTAGTGAAAAGGTGTATCTCTTTGCCTTCCCTGCTTAGTACACTTGAGTTCTCACCTCGCTGATAACCTGAGTGAACAGGCTTTTTTTATCAAAAGTACAGTATATCAGGAATCATTCACAGTTCTTATTTTGATATGATTGGCCTTTAAAACCGGAGTTGCAGGTTTTCTACTTGTAACGGGTTTCCCGCCAATTTGTTTAATTGACCTACCTTCTAAGGGGCCCTGGTTTCATCTCATGTTAGGGATGTTGGTTGTCCTGAAAGATGTGTTACCAGGGGCGGTCCAACCCTTGGCTGTAAGCCTTTAGGGAGAGTACTTAGGATAGTTAGAGCAAGAAACATATCACAGACTTAAACAGACTGATAGAGGAAAGAACAACAAAAAACACTACTTAGAAACAATTACCCCTAGTTCTAAAATCAAGAAACTCTTTTTTTTTTCCCTAGGAGAAGGACATCATGTTGGAAGGGTGGAAGGACAGCACAGGCAAGGAAGACCCCGAATGAGCTGGATTGAGACAGTAATTTGGGTAAGTGTGTCAGTCAGTGTTATTGGCTCAGGATAGGGCAGGCTTCAGAGCTGCTGTACATAAGGGTTGCTATGAGTTGCAGGTGACTTGACAGCACATAACAACAACAATATATTATGTTTTCCACAATCAACACTCTCAACACCAGCAGTCAAGAAATCAAAAGACAAGTTGCACTGGGAAAATCTACTGCCAAGAATTGCTTCAGAATGCCAAAGAGTAATGATGTTAGTCTAGATACTAAAGTGCATCTGATCCAGGCCATGGTCTTCTCAGTTGCTTGCTATGCATCTGAGAGCTGGACAGTGACTACGGATGAAAGAAGAATCAATGTCTGTGAGTTGTGGTGCTGGAGAAGAGTATTAAGCATACTATTACTATGGACTTCCCTTGGAAGGAGGAGTGGCATCCACTTCCTAAGCAACATGCCTCCGGAAACTCTATGAACTTTGATAAATGTCCATAGTTGTAGAGGGGCTTCAGGCCTTTTGTTCATAGGGTCACCATGAGTCATTCTCAACCTGAAGACAATCAACAATAATAGACTTCCCAGAGGACAACCAGCTCTGTTCTAAAGAGGGTAAAATCACTTTGCTCATTGGAGGCACAGATTTTGAAGCTTCATCTCATATACTTTGGGCATGTGTCCAGGAGGGTCCAGTCCTTGGAGAAGGATATCATGCTTAGAAGGTTAAAGAGTCAGTGTATAAGAGGAAAGACCCTGGGTGAGATGGCTTGACTGTGGCAATGGGGTCAGGTGTAAGAGATGGGGAGGTTGACTCTGGATAGGGCAGGGTTCAGAGCTATTGTTCATAGGGTTGCTGCTGGTTGTGGTTGACTTGATGGCACCTAACAACAACAACAACAATGCTTTGGAGAGGAGACAAACTTGTAATCAATCAGAAAATGCCTTCAAAGTAATCATGCTTTTAATATACTTCAGATTTGTAACTTCCTGGATATCAACAACAATATCTGGGTATTCTGGAAGAAGTTTGCATTTCTCTATATCAATTTTAGGGTGAAAAAAGGGATCACTTTTGAATCCTATGATTATCTTTGTTCAGGAACAGTCTAAGATAGTATGGCTGGTTCATGTTGTTGTCAAGGGCTCCTAGTTGACTTTCCAGTGAGATTTCAATAGCTGGTTCATGGGTTTCTTGTAGACAGAAGTGCTTTCTACTATCCAAACCATGTCCACTTGATTTCTTAATTCTGGTTGTTCATAAATTATAAGACATCATCCAGACTTTTGGCAAGAAAATGACCTCCTTGTGGGAATTCCTTGAGTTCTCTAAGGAGAAGGAAATTCATTCTGTCTTTCCAAGGTCATTTCTTTCCTGGAAAGGAGGGTCAGGTCTTCTTACATATCATTACCAAATTCTGTTTACCTTCTACTGAAGAGGAAGTGGCCACTCTTTGGAAGTACATTAATTCATTACCGGCAGGGGAGGGGGTTCTCTGGCAGTTGTGAGGAATCTTGTTTTCTGCAAACAAACTTGTGTCATCTGCATATCACAGATGATAATGAATGACAATGGATATGAGTATCTCCTTGACTTCAGTTGAGACCCCTTCTAAAGTGCCACATGTTGCTTGTAGCTATTTTTATTCCCCCCCCCCCGAGTGCAGTGTACTTTATTGATGGTACATGACAAGATGGGCTCTCTCTCAGGGGAACTGAATGGAAACTGTGTCAAGGATGTGAGATTCTCAGTCTGTGGTGGGAATGAGTTGGGGTAAGGACTCCCCAGCAGCTGAGTCTCTCTCCCTCTTTCTTCTAGTGCTATTGCTGGGGCTGTAGTTCCAAGAGGCTCATTGTTTGAAGGTCATGTGAACCATCAGGTCAACCACCTGGTTGCTGTAGCTAGACTCATTCTCATATCAGGAAATGAGTTTGACAAAGTGGTTGTACTGGGCAATGCCAGCCCCAGCATCAAAGGTGGAAGAGTGGGTGTCACTGTTAAAAATCACAGGAGACAACCTGGTCTTCTGTGTATCCCAGGAAGCCCTTTAGAGGCCCTTCTGGTGCCTGCTTTACTACCTTCTTGATGTCATTGTATTTGGCACCTTTCTCCAGATGGCAAGTCAGATTCACAACTGACACATTGTGGATGGGGACACAGAAAGCCTTGCCAGTAAGCTTTCCATTCAGCTCAGGGTCAACTTCGTCCACGGCCTTGACAGTGCCAGTAGATGCAGGGATGATGTTCTGGGCAGCTCCACAGCCATCACAGGTGGGGGATGGGATGCATGCCCGCCATCTACAGGTTTGGGTTTCCTTGGGCAGGCCAAAGAAGATGATTGCCTATACAATGGATTACTGAAAGTCACTGTGAGTCTGATGACCTTAACAGTGGCAGCATGCACAAGAGGACCAACATCCTAAATGTGTCACATACTTTGTTCTGTTGAATGCTTCTGCCAAAAGATGGTTAGACATGGGGGGAGTCTGTTCACAATTCTCAGGTTCCCTTTATCATATATAAAGGGGGAGGGCAGTGACACCTACTTCAAAATATAGTACGACCACTTATGGGGGGGGGGGGTAAAAGTGGCAGTGCTGGAATTGGAGACACTATCCCTGACCACAGAGTCCTCAGTCAGGCAAGGGGACCAGACTGGCGTAGGGGCAATTGGAGGGGAAGTATACCAGCCAGCTCCTGGGGGGTGTTGCCCTGCCCGGGGCAGGCTGCCCTCGGCCCCCGGCTCGGGGTGAGCCATTGTGGCCCTCAGGGTGAGCTCCTCAGTCCTCAGATTGTGCCATCTGACCCCTGGGTGGGGAAGGGAAAAAAAAAAGAATGCCTAGGGTATCCGGAGAATGTTACCTAGGCCACCTTCTGCCACCCTCACCCCCAGTAAACCTGAAAGCAACACCCTCAAAGCCCTTCTATTTGTAACTCACAAGTTTGTTCTCTCTAGGTTTGCTCCCTTTCCTATAGGTAATCTTAACACTGAGTTTTACTCCAGAATTGACCCTGAACCCAGTGCCAGCGACAAAAAGGAAATACAACTGACAGCTAAGGAAGCAAAGGAGGATGGAGCCTCTGGGTTCAACCAACCATCCCCACTGGACCCACCTGGGAAAACACTTTGCAGTCCAGAGGGGAGCAAATGACAGGAAAATACCTTCTAACAGAGCAAGAAGGCAAGCAGCTTTAACCCAAGACCACCGTAAGGTGATAAAGCATCCTCCCTTCCCCTCTTTACATCTACGCCCCTGTTCAGCATGAAGAAGCCAGAGAGTCGGCATCCAATTCCCAAATCAATAAGACAGTTGATTTAATTGCCATTGGAAAATGCTTGTCATTCCTCTGTAGTATCTGGTCCCCTCTGGACCCTCATCATTTCCTTTGCCTGCTCCCCCCACCGACCAAACTGTGCAGCTCTGCAACTGCATCCTGGCCCATCCTCACCCTTCTGCCCCCAACCCTCACCTCCTTGTACCCCCAATATGTTTTCCCAATAAAAGAAAAAAATGAATATATAAAAAATCTATTAAGGAATGCATAATTGTAAAAATTAAAGAAAAGAATCTCTTTCCCCTCGCAAATTAGGGAGGAGATTCTTAACAGGTTGGGTTTGGTTCCCCCCCCCCTTCTGTCTCTCCTCTGGTTTGGATATTAAGGTGAGGCTTGATTCATACACTAATTTGAGTAACCTTCTTTCATTTCAACTCCCTGAAATCTGGGTTATCTGCCAATAAAAGTTTAGGGGAGGAACTCCTATAAAATTATTGATAACAGAGTATCTTTTTAGGGGAAAGAGGAGTTAGATGGTCATGACATTTTGATAACCAATGAATAATTAGTAGCCTATTGTTTTCTGTTTTCTCTAAAGTCAACATTAATAATTTCTGTTTTACCAGAAAATTATCTGTTTCTTCAAAATTGTTGACAACTTAATTCATGACATTATCTTATGATGGGATAATTTCTTATTTTATTTCATCTCTAGGTTTGCCTCATCATTCCCATTACTGATGATGAATTCATTCTTATTTTACTTTTGGTAAATCTTAACCCAAAACCTCATTGTTTTCAAGTCTGCTGTGATTCATAGTGACGCTCTACGACAGAGGTCACCAATCTTCACAGACGCAGGCTGCGGAAGCTTTCTTCCAAAGTGGCTGGTGGATTCAAATCACTGACCTTTTGGTTATTAGGTGCCACTGTGTTGACTACAACTCATAGTGACCCTTAGATTAGATCTGACTAGAGCAGACTAGATCTGACTGGTTCAGACTAGATCTAACTTTGCTCTGTTCTGCACCATCCTCACCACCTCAGATTTTCTCTAGTTTATTGTTACAATCACTCTGTCAGTCATTCTTGTTGGGAGTCTTCCTCTCTTTCTCTGACCCTCTACATTTCCCAGCATGATGTCTTTTCCCAAGAATAGGCCCTTCCCAACTACATGCCCAAAGTATATGAGATGACGTTTCACCGTCTTTGCCTCCAAGGAGCACTCTGGTTGCACATTCTCTAAGACAGTCCATGGGATGTGCAGTGTTTCTTCTCAGAAGGAGCATTCTAGATCCTCTCCATACACCATAAACCAGACCAGACGCCACCCATGACCTGGCTCATGTCTTAGTCACCGCTCAGATGAGCAGACACTCTGACCTGACTGGGCAGCCCAACTCCGGTCTTCTGCTGGACTGGCGTATCTTCTGTCCCTGGCCCCATGTTTGTTTTAAGATATGTGTATGCTTGTATTTTGCTGTTCTGGGGGTGACTTGTGTGTTATTGTGATGTCAGAAGCTCTGCTACTGGGATTTCAAACAGCAGTGGGATCACCCACGGTGAACAGGCTTCAGTGGAGACTAAAACAGACTAGGACGCAGGATTGACCATCCCCTTCTGAAAGGACAGGCCTTTGAAAACTCTGTTGACTAATGGAGGAGCAGCATTAGACTTTCTGGTTAGAAATTTGTTAATTCTACTTATCTTTATCTTAAAACTATTTTGGAGTTTCTTGATTCTCTCGTTGATTTTGTTTGTTTGTTTTTGGTATTTTTATTACTTAACACTGCTCTTATCTGTGCTTTCTAATAACCTTATCTTTTTTCCCCAAATTGCAACTTTCTTTTTTTATTGAGAGTGGAAGGAAAGTTAACAGAAAACTTGGATTTCCGTTCATTCCTTGTTGTACATTTTCCTCTCTCCCCAGCTCCAGTTCGGGTTTTTTTTTTCTCTTAAAAAAAATTCTTTCCTTGTTACACAATTTCCACTCCCTTCCCCACGAGTCCAACATAGCAGAGTGGACCTTATCTTTTCATTAGAAGCTCTGTAAGTGCAGTGGATTGAGCCCTGTGCTGCTCACACACAGATCAGCAGTCCGGACCCAAGAGTGGCCCTCACGGAAAAGGATAAGGCAGTTGGCTTCCCTAGAGATTTGCAGCCTTGGAAACCTTAAGGGGCAGTTCTGCTCCATCCTACAGATTTGCTGGATTAGAAATCAACTCAACAGCAGCTGGGTGGGGTTTTGTTTTGTGTTGTTGTTTTTTTATTTACTGTATGAGGTTTTAGACATAAACATAAGCAGAAAGAAGATGAAAAAACAAAAACAAACCCAGTGCACCTCTCTGCTCATCTCCACTCTTTCCAACTCATGGTCCTTTTTCTTTGATTTCTACTCTTATCCACCATCAGCCATAGACTAGTCAGGTTTTTCTCTCTCACAGTGGTTCTACAGGATAGATTGTAACTGGCCCGCATGGCCAAGGAGCGTCTGGGGGATCTTTTGGTTAGCAACCAACTGCTTTAACCCTTGCCTCCCTCATTTAGCCTCAGTTTATTTTCATTCTTTTGTCAATTAACAGTTCCTTTAAAGAAAATCTTTTCATCTCAGGTTGTTGTTGTTGTTATGTGCCCTCGAGTCGTTTGCGACCCTATGAACAACAGCCCTAAAGCCTGCTCTATCCTGTGCCAATCGCATTGCCCCTGACATACCCATCCTGATTACTCCAGTCACTGAATCAATCCACCTCATAGAGGGTCTTCCCCTCCTGCACCGTCCCTCCACCCTCCCAAGCATGATGTCCCTCTCCAAGGACCTGTCTCTCCTTACAACGTGTCCAAAGTATGTCAGATGAAGCCCCAGAATCCTTGCCTCCAAGGAGCAGACTGGTTTAACCCTCTCTAGGATGAATCTGTTTGTTTTCTTGGCAGTCCAGGGTACATTCAATACTCTTCTCCAGCACCACAGCTCAGGTAGTTTTGATTTTGTGTGTTATGGTTGGGTTGGTTGTCTAGTGGTTGGTTTTGTTTTGTGTTTTGTGGTGAGAAGAATTTGTATTTGAAATTAACCAACTGGACTCAATTTAAATGATCTCCATTTTGTTGGCAACATCCAAAGCATCATTGTCAGGAGCACATCGAACAGATGAGCCTTCTTTTCTCAGACCTAATCAAGGTGATGACCTTGGCCACAAAAGTATCATAGAGCTCACCTTCACAGCTTGTTTGAGCTGGTGCTTGTTGACCTTGACAGCCACAATGAACACAAGCACGGTGTTCTCTTCTATCTTCTTCATGACTGACTCAGTGGTCAGGGGAACTTGATGATGACAGAGTGCCCAAGCTTGTTTCTCCTGGGGGTGTTCTTCCGGGGATATTTGGGCTGCCTTCAAGGGTCTCGGTGTCTTAAGCTGCAAGAAAGTGGGTGGTGTTCAAATCTTCTTTTATTTGTAGCTGTGGATGCCTTTCAGGATTATGTATCCTCAATGTTCCGCAGTTTCATTATGATGTCGTTGTGACATCCCATCCAGTCAGTTGTGACTCACAGTGACCCTGTGTACAACACATTTGAACCTTGCCCTAACCTGTGCTGTCCTCACAGTCTCTGATACGTTCAAGTCCATTGCTGCAGTCACTGTGTCAGTCCATTCTTGTTGAGGGTCTTCCTCTTTCCCTGGCCCTCTGCCTTTCCTAGCACGATGTCTATTTTTAAGGACTGGTCCCTCCTGGAAATATATCCAAAGTATGTGAGATAAATTTTCACATCTTTGCCCCGAAGGAGCATTCTGGTTACACTTCCTCCAAGATAGATTTGTTTGGTTTTTTATTAACTCTTCACTAACACCATGGTTCAAAGGCAGCGATTCTTTTTCTGTCTTCCTTATCTGTTGTCCAACTTTCAGGTCCACAGGAAGCAATTGAAACTCCCAGGCACGCCTTTGTCTATGAACTGAGAGTTTTAAAGGTGATGTATTTCACATCACCAGAGAAGACATTCAGATGGTGAACAAATACATGAAGAAATGTTCAAAATCCCTAGCTCTAAGAGAGATGCAAATCAAAATAGCTATGAGATATCAACTCACCCCAATAACAATAGCAAAGTTCAACAGGGCAGCAAACAACAAATGATGGTGAGGTTGTGGAGAAACTGGAACCCTTATTCACTGTTGGTGGAAGTGTAAAATGGTGCAACCACTTTGGAAGGCAGTATAGTGCTTTCTCTAAAAAGTTGGAAATAGAAATACCATTTGATTCAGCTATTGGGGATTTCACTACTGGAAATATACTCTAAAGAAATCAGAACTGCCACCCAAACAGGTATACACACACTTGGGTTTATTGCTGCGTTGTTCACAATATCAAAGAGTTAGAAACAACCCAACTGCCCATCAGCAAACGAATGGGTAGAGAAGCTGTGGTATATTCACATAGCAAAATACTACTGAAAAACAAGGAACTCATACAATATTATACAAAATGGGTGACCCTGGAGGACATTATGCTGAGTGAATGATCTCAGTCACAAGAGGACAAATGCTGCATGGTGCCACTGTTGTAAAACAAGACAGACATGAAGGTTAGGGGGAAGCTAAGAAAAGAAGGGACAAATAATGTACACTGCACTGAAACAGATGAGAGAAAGAACTATTTAAAAGGAATATATGATTAGGTGTTATCTGCATGACAATAGTTCAGAACAAGAGGTGCAGAACAAAGTGGAATGGGTGGGAGAGGGAGGAAACTGTGCAACAATTAAAGAATTTTCTTTATTTTTTTTTTAAAGAGAAAAGTGAACTGGGGTTGGGGTAGGGAGGAAAATGTGTAACAATGGATGAATGGAAATCCACATTCTCTATAAAAGTTCATTAAAATCTCAAGTAAGAAAAAAAAAATAAAAACCAACAACATTGTCAAGCTCAATTAAACTCTGGAGGTGAGGAAGATGATATAGTTAGGGGTAGGTTTAATTTTATGAACCTTGCTATATATATTCAAACCGAAGCTACAGATTTTCTTTGGCTCTGAAAAAGATCAATTTCTTTTTCTAAATGTGCTTCTTTTCCTTTTTTTTTTTTTTTTTTGGCTAAACACATATTGGAATCCTTTCATAAACTCTTTTAACTTGTTACTTTATCATACCTTTTAAAACATTATCTAAGTGTCTTGGCTATTTTTAATATTTTTTAATTTCTTCTTGATTTTGTTTTAGAATTTATTTTCCTATGAATTTTTAAGTTCTGGAATTCTCATTCTTCTCAATGGTATCTATCATTTTTTATGACCTACCAGTCAAATGTCTTTGCATAGTCAAGAAAACGCTTATAAATAAGCTTCTTTGTGGTACTCTCTTTCAGCCAAGACCCTTCTGACATCACTGATGATATCCCTCATGCCACAGCCTCTTCTAAATCCAGCTTGAACTTCTGTCAGGTCTTTGTAGACGTACGACTGCTCAAGCAATTTTTAAAATAATCTTCAGCGAGATTTGACTTGATGTGGTATTGATGATGTTATTGTTATGTGCAGTCAAGTCTACTGGGACTCATTGGATCAAGCCTAAGAACAGTAGCCCTGAACCCTGCCCTATCTTGGGCTAATTTCACTGTTTTCTGACACATCTACTCCCAGTACCTCAGTTACTGTGTCAATTCATTTCATTCAGGGTCTTCCTCTCCTGTTTTGACCCTCCACCCTTTCAAGCTTGATGTCCTTCTCCAAGAACTGGACCCTTCTGGCCAAATGCCCAAAATATGTGAGATAGAACTTTAAAATTCTTGCCTCCAAAAATTAACCCTGTTTCATCCCTTCCAAGACAGACTTGTTTCATTCTCTTGGCAGTCCGGGGTATGTTCAAGATTCTTCTCCAGCACCACAATTCTAAGGCATCAATTCTGTCATCTTTAGTCATTGTTCAGCTCTTTGATGCATATAAAGCAAGTAATTGCAAAGACTATGGCCTGGTTCAGGTACACCTTGGTCTCTAGCACTCCAGAGAGGTCGCTAATAGCAAAGTATCCCAATTCAATTAATCTTTTGATTTCCTGCCTGCTGATGCCAAGAGCTTTGATTGTGGATCTGAGCTAGATGAAGTTAGTTAGTCGCAATTTCTTCTCCATCTCTTATGGTGTTTGTTGCCAATTGGTGCAGTGGTAAGAATCTTTGTTTTCTTGATGTTGAACTGCAATCCTTATTGAACACTACATTCCTTAACGCCCTTCTTCAGCAAATGCTTCAGGTCCTCTTCAGTTTCGGCAAGCAAGTTGTGTCATCTGGATAGCCCAGGTTGGTGATGAGTCTTCCTCCAATCCTCATGCCACATCCCCCCTCCTAAAGTCCAGCCTCCTGAATGATCTGTTCTGCATATAGATTGAAAATGATACTTTTCAAAAATTCTGTTGGAGCACCTTTCTTGGTAATAGGAGTAAAGATGGATCTCTTTGGGAGAGCTCTGGTGGCCCAGTGGCAAGAAGCTGCACAGCAATCCCAGAGGTGCGTGGTTCAAATCCACCAGATGCTCTGCTGGAGAAAGAGGGACAATCTCCTCCTGTACCTGTCAGATCCGATTTGATGGTACACATACAAAAGATAATAAAATAAAAAATTTTAAAAAAAGAGGGATCTCTTCTAGTTAGTTGGCCAAGTGGCTGTCTTCCAAATGTCTTAGTATTGACTAGAGTGCACATCCACAACTGCATCTGTTAGTTGAAAATGCCAATTGGTAGTCCATTCATTGGTAGGGCCTAATTTTTTTTTTCCAATACCTTCAGTGTAGCTTTAACTTCGTCCTTCATTACCATTGGTTCTTGATCATATGGTACTTCCTGAAATAGTTCAGTGATCACTTAGCAATAACATTGATTTTTAAGGGGTTTGAAGGTGGTACAGTGGGTTAAGATCTAGACTACTAACCAGAAGATCACGGTTCAAATCCACCAACTTCTCCAAAGGAGAAACATGTTAAGATTTTTAGCCTCAGAAAACCCTTTGGGACAATTCTTTTATGACCTGTAGGGTCTCAATAAGGGGAAATAGCCATTAGTGAACTTGAGCTTGATGACTTTTACATTCCTTTCTCTTCTTGAACAGTCTAAACACAATTAATGTTCTTATATGAGTTCATTGTCTTCTGCCTATCCTACAATTAGACTTTCTCGTGTGTTTTAGAACAGCCTTTCAAAACCTCTATTTCTAGGGGAGCTCTGGTGGCCTATGGCAAGAAGCTGCACTGCAGTCCCAGAGGGAAGGAGGGACAATCTCCTCCTGTACCAGTCAGGTCTGATTTGACGGTACACACACACACACACACAAAAAAAATAATAATAATAATAATAATAATAATTTTTTTTAAAACCACAAAAAAACTCTATTTCTTTCCTTGCATTACAAGTTCCAATGGATTTTAGAGTTCATTTCAGATTCCTTTCAGAAAACGGCTTCCTCTTTTCTTGTATTATTCCTCCCTGTGTTGTGTAGACTTCTGTTTTAAAAATGTTTACTTTACATTTTGAGATAATAATTCAGAGTAACAAATGTTTAACAGATTGTCACATAGGAGCCACCTTAAGATGTCATGACAAGTCATCCTCACATTCTTCCTCCTCTGGTCTTCAGCTTCCTTCCACACCAAAGCTAGGACTCAGAGCAATGATTTCCAAAGTCCTGCTGTGTGCCATGGTCCTTTCAACTCAGAGGACAGCATCAGACGCCACCACGGTGTGTAAACCTCCACAGAAAATAATGTAATGTGCTCAAAAACTTTACAATAAAAAAGTACTATGATGACTTTTGTTTGTTGTTTTATTGGGACTCTCACCACCTTTGGGAAATTTCCATTTGAGAAGCCTGGGATTTGGTTCACTCACTTGTGGATTCCTACCTTAGAGGTGCCCTACTGCCTTCCACTCCTGATAAACTGGTAGCTTTTATCTGAAGTGGAAGTCTGTGGCTGCGTTTCCTTCACAAAGTTTATGCATCACCTTTCCAAAGGCCTCAGGGTGTCAAGGGCTCAGCCACGCTTTCCTCACATTCCATCATTTACCATACAGCTGTATTTTAATATGTTCCTCATTTATTTTATGCTAAGAATGGATTTTGGAAGTTATACATAGCAGGTTATCAGGTAGTTTGCTAGGAGGTGAAACAACAGTTTTGCATAGGAGCTAAGCAGTTGACCAGAAAGCAGCAGTTCAAATCCACCAGCTTCTCCAAAGGAGAAAGCTGTCTGAGTCAGCTCTAGTAAAGTTTTACAGCCTCTGAAACCCTGCGGGGCAGGTCTGCTCTGTCCTATAGGGGCACCATAAGGGAACTGAAGATAAGCTGTATTTTTTAGCACCTCATAGCAACTCTGTACCTTTCTTGCATCTGGCTTTAAAAGAGGCACCAAAACGTGTTCACACTCAGATAAAATGTCTAGTTTCTTTTTCAGTATGAAACATGATTTTTTTTTAACCACAAAGACGTGCTTAGGACAAAACATCACAAAGTCATGAGCTTAGGCAAATGCTATAAAAACACAATCAAGCTGTTTTGAAAAGTAAATGTCTTCAAGCCAGAATAGCTCCCAAATTCTGGGACAGATCATCCCAAAGCGCACAGTTTGAATCCACCTCTGAAAACCTGCTAGAGGGTCAGCTATGAGTCAATTCCAACTCAACAGCATGTACCAACAATAACTATATAGGCTTCTTGTTGTTGCTGCTGTTATTAGGTGTCATTGAGTTGAGTATAGCAGATCTGAATCCTGTCCTATCCTGTGCCATCCTCACAATCTCTGACACACTTGAGCCCACTGCTGCTGGCACTGTGTCAGTCCACCTGGTTGAGGGTCTTCCTCTCTTCTGCTGTCCCTCCACCTTCCCACCCATGATGTCCCTCTTCAAGGAATAGCCTCTCCTAGCAACATGCCCAAAGTATGTGAAATATGATCATCTTTGCCTCCAAGAAACACTCTGGCTGCACCTTCTCCAAGACATAGCTTAGAGGGTTGTTAATAAATTAGAATTGATTCCACAGCAATTATGTGTGTGAGGCCTTTTAAATTCTATGCATATATATTCTTAGGGAGCTCTGCTGGCCTCGTGAGTAAGGAGCTGTGCTGCCAACCAGAGCTGCTCTGCCAGAGAAAGATGGGAAGTCTCCTCCTGCATGATTTACAGCCTCTGATAACCCACTGCAGGGCCGGCCAAGAGTTGGTTCCATCTTCCCAACACATAAAAACAACAACATATCATCTTACAAATTAGTAAGAAAATGGTAGTAATCAACATAAAAATAAGCACTTTTAAACACTTAAACCGACATGTCAGACAGAAGAGGACTTCTCAGTGATGCTGCTGCTATTACCTGAGTCTGTGGAGGCAGCCAAGAGACATGAAGAGGCTGTGTCTAGCAGAGCAGGGACCTGCTGCTCCTGGGCCCTCCTCACAAGCCCCACCATACCTAAGCCCATTGTTGCAGTCCCTGCATTAACTCATCTCACTGAGGGGCTTCCTCTGTTTCACTGACCCTCTGCTTTTCCAACCATGATGTCTTTCTCCAGGGACTGGCCTCTCTTGGTAACGTGTACAAAGTAGGAGCGATGAAGTCTCACTAGCCTTGCTTCTGAGAAGCAATCTGGCGGCATTTCTTCCATGACAGATGTGTTGTTCTTTTGGCAGTCCATAATATTTTCACTGTTCTTCACCAACACCAACAGGAATTTAAATTCTTTTTCAATCTTCCTTATTCCTAAGTTCCACAGGTACATGTTGTTGTTGGGTGCCACTGAATTGAGTATGACCCATAGTGACCCTATAAACAACAGGTCTGAATCGTGCCCTGTCCTGTGCCAACCTCACACTTCCTGACATGTTTGAGCCCATTGCACCAGTCACTGTGTAAATCCATCTGGTTGAGTTTTCAGCCATGTACATGGAAATTGTAAATTGCAAACTGAAATACCAAGACTAGGGTCATACACACCTTAGTGTTTAAACTGACATCCTTGCTCCTTAGCATATTAAAGAGGTCCTTTGCAAGCAAATTTTCCCAATAAAATCCTTTCTTTTATTTCTTAACACTGCATCTTTGGCTGTTGCTTATGGATCAAAGCAAAAGGAAATAGTTGATAATGTCAATCATTTCTCCATTTATAATAATGGTATTTGTTGGTCTGTTTATTATAATTTTTTCTTTATAGTGGGTTGTAATCTGTACTATGCAAAGGTATTTAACTGAGTGGATCACAACAAATTGTGGCTAATCTTGAGAAGAATGGGAATCCTAGAATATCTGATTGTGTTCACATGAAACCTGGAAGCAGTCTCTAGAAGAGATCAGGGAAACACTTAATGGTTCAAAATCAGGAAAGGAATGCATCAGGGATGTATCCCATCTCCATACCTTTTCAATCTATATGCAAAACATATCATATGGGAGGCTAGACTTTATGAGGAGGAATGTAGCATTTGGCTTGAGGGAAGACTCATCATTAACCTGTGCTAAACAAATGATACAACCTTGCTTGCTGAAACCGAGGAGGACCTGAAGTGTTTGCTGAAGAAGGTCAAAGATTGCAGTACTCAATATGGATTGAAGCTCATCATCAAGAAAATAAAGATTCTCAACCTCGACCAATTGGTAGCATCATGACAGACTGGAAAGAGATTGAGATTGTTATCAATTTCAGCTTGTGAGGTTCCACAATTAACACTCTTGGCACTAGCAGTGAGAAATTAAAAGAAAAATTGCATTAGGTAAATTTGCTGTGTGGAACCTCTTAAGAGTGGTGAAGAGCAATGATGTCTGTCTAAAGACTAAGGTGTGCCTGGTCCAGGCCATGGTCATCTCAATTATTATGCATCAGAGAATTGGACAGTGACTAAGGATGACAGAAGAATCGATGTCTTTGAGTAGCGGTGCTGGAGAAGAACACTGAATATATATACAAAGGACCTCCAAGAGAACAAACAGGTCTGCCCTGGAGAGAGTAAAACCAAGATGCTCATTGGAGGCAAGGATTTTGAAGCATGTTGCCAGGAGCGACTAGTACTTGGAGAAAGACATGGTTGGAAGGGTAGAGGGACAGTAAAGGAGAAGAAGACCCTAAATGAAATGGATTGACTCAGTAAATAGGGTTGGGGGGCAGGTGTATCAGAGATGGTGAGATTGGCTCAGGTTAGGGCAGGATGCAGAGCTAATGTGCATAGGTCAATGAGTAACAGACAACTCAATGGCACAAAATAACAATAGCAATCTGTACTGAAGGCTATATCATTTCTGAGCTGCTTCAATGAGGGCTCCAAGTCCTTTTGTGCTTCCAGTAAGCCAGGTTGTGTCATCTGCATCTCAAAGGTTGTTTATGACTTCAGGTTCTCAGATTATTTGTTCAGTATATCTATTGAATGGGCATAGAGAAAAGATACAATCCTGAAGCCCACTTCTCCTGATTGTAAACTAGTCAGTGTTTTCTTGTTCTGTGCAAAGAAATGCTATTGGTCTATATACAAGTTCCATATGAGCATAATTGGATATTCTGGAATTTACATTCTTTGCAGTGTTCTCTGTAATTTCTATTCTTCTTAGGTGCCATGGAGCCAAGTACAACTCATCAAGACCCTATGAAGAACAGACATAAACCCTGCTCTAGCAATCCATCTCTTTGGGGGTCTTCTCTCTCTTTCACTGAGCCTCCACCTTTCCAAGCATGATGCCCCTCTCCAAGGAATAGCCTCTCCTCGCAACATGCCCAAAGTATGTGATTTGGAGTTGTTACCTGCCATCAAGTTGCTTGCAACTCACAGAGACCCTACATACAATAACTCTGAAGCCTGCCCTGTCTTGAGCCAGTTTCGTAGACTCTGACACATCTATGCTTATTACCCCAATTATTGTGTCACTCCATCTCATCTGGGGTCTTCTTCTCCTGTGCTGTCCCTCTACCCTTCCAAGCATGATGTCCTTCTCCAAGGACCTGGCCTTCCTGGCCATGTGCCCACAGTATGTGAGATGGAGCTTCAAAATCCTTGCCTCCAAGGAGAAACTTCGTTTCATCCTCTCCAATACAGACCTGTTCTTTTGGCGATCTATGGTATATTCAGTATTCTTCTCCAGCACCACAACTCAGAGGCACCAATTCCTCTGTCATCCTTAGTCATTATTCTCTTCTCTGATGCATAATAAGTAATGCAAGCAATGTCCTGGACCAGGAGAGGAAGCTTTATTACCTTTGTCTTCAGGGAGAACTCTAGCTGCACTTTTTTCCAGGTTTGCTCTTCCGGTAGTTCATGGGG
>NW_006399761.1:3781111-3782882 GCF_000299155.1 Elephantulus edwardii
TGATCTCTGACTGCAGGTACCAAATATAATAAATAATTCATTAGGATCCCTGCAACCTAATGCCTTTCTGTAGCCAATAAAACATCGGACAAGTCTACTGTTAAGGACCTCTTTAAAGGGCTTAAGAGCAAGGATGCCAATTTAAAGACTAAACTCCACCTGATCCAAGCCCATGGTATTTCCAAATGGTTCATATGCATCTCAGAGTTAGACAGTGAATTAGGAAAAGTGAAGAAGAATCAATGTCCTTGAATGTGGTGTTGGAGAAGAATATTGAATATTCCATGGACTGTCACAAGAACAAAGAAAATTTTTTTGTACGTTCAATGATTAATTCTTTACAAATACCTTTTTTATTGTAATTTTGACAAACGTTTACAGAAAAATTGGATTTTCATTCATTCATTGTTGTACATTTTCTTCCCTACTTCCCACCCAGTTCACTTTAAAAAAAAAATCATTCATTGCCCAAAGTATGTGAGATGACGTTTTATCATCTTTGCCTCCCAGTAGCATTCTGGTGGCACCTTCTCCATGACGTATCTGTCTGTTCTTTTGGCATTCCATGGGATATTCAGTATTCTTCTCCAGCACCACAGCTCATGTTCCCCATCCCTACCTCCACACTGCACCAGCAGCAGTTTCTAGTCAATTATTCTATGTCATTGTCCCTTCTTTATGTCTTTTAGGGTCTGAAATTGTTCCCTGTGCCCCCTCAGCAGATTGAGGGTAGAGACTAGGGGTATCTCTCTGACAAAAAAGCTTCTAAACAGAGCAATGAAAACCTGAGAAGTATGTGTAGCATTCCAAAGTTATGGAGAAGGGGAATATTTCTGGGATCTTTACCTGGTCACCAAACTGCCAGTGGGTGACATGTCAGCTATCCAGACTTCGCATGCTACTCAGGCCTTGTCTCTAGTGGGACTGTTCGTGCTCCCTCTTCTCTGCCTCTTGTGGCACCCGCTTTCTGGCAGGAATACTGAAACCTGAGGTCCGGGTGGAGGGGTAGAGGGGATAGTGCGAGCTTCAGCACACATTGTCAAGCTCCAGGCTGAGGGGGTGCTCAGGAGCCGGCCAGTGCTTGTGGGAATGGGGATCCACCCATTCTTGGCTAATTGTCTGCTACTGTCCAGACAAAAAGGTCATGCTTGTGTTGCAAAGGGTTGACTCCTGTTGAAATGGCAGAACCTCGCTGTACTTGAATAATTAGGCATTGATTGGGGGAGGGGGAGGGGCGGGGATAAAATGCTGTGGTTGTGGCTCACTCTGACCCCTCCCCCATCCCACTTGCGGCTCAGTACTCTTTGAGTGCCAGGCCAATCCTAAATGCTGCGCATACATTAATTCATTTATGTTGTTGCTGTTGTGTGAAAAGTTCACTGTTCTAATCCAGCCAGCTGCTCTGATGGGCAATCCCCTCCTGTGCCATTTCCTGCCTCTGAAAATCTGCGGGGTGATCAAGCTGTCAGTACCTAACGGTCCAGAACAACAACAATCCAGAACCCGTCTGCTTTTATACGTGAAAACGCTTCCTCAACCTGAGCTAACGGAAGGAGAAAGCACACAGGAGGGACCTGGATGGTGTCCACCCACGCTTAGCCGCAAACTCCAGCCTATTCCCTCCCTAGCTCCGCCTAAATCCCCAGGGAGTGGAGCCCCACCTGGTTCACAGGTCGTGGGTGGGTCGAGGGTCCCACCCCCACCCACCTAATAAAAGAGCGTGCACACTGTGCGGGCGGTGCAGAGCCACGCTCACTCTTGACCAGCCTCC
>NW_006399761.1:3783442-3784058 GCF_000299155.1 Elephantulus edwardii
TTTTGCACCTGGCCACACCTGTGTATCCCAGGTATTGGGGTCCCTGGGTGGAGGGGCTCAGTGGGAGGAATGGGGGAGGGGTGAAGAATGGAGCCACAGGTGCAGAGAAGTCTCTGAGCGGTGTGGGGGTGTGGAAGGGTCGCTTTCCCCATTTCTGTCCACAATGGGGGACCCTTCTACACCTCCAGTGTCTTCATAAGCGAGTGCTGTCAAAGCAGAGAAACTTCCGGTGGGTAACTCTACTAACCTTCCGTCTCATGCCTGCTCTGTAGACTTCAGAGTTCATCATCCCCCAGTAGCCCTGGTCCTCCAAGACAGAGACCAGAGTCCACAGGAGGTAACCATCAGCCAACGCAAGCGGAGGAGAACCATGTTTAAGCTGGAGCAGTTGGAGGAGCTGGAGAAAGCGTTCCAGAAATGGAAAAACGTGGTGGGAAAGAAGCGAGCCTGGCTGGCTGCCCGACTCCACCTCCATGAGGACCAGGTGAGAATCTGGTTCCAGAACCGGCGAGTCAAGTATGACAACAACAATCCAGAACCCGTCTGCTTTTATACGTGAAAACGCTTCCTCAACCTGAGCTAACGGAAGGAGAAAGCACACAGGAGGGACCTGGAT
>NW_006399761.1:3784668-3838682 GCF_000299155.1 Elephantulus edwardii
TTTTTTATAACATTAAAGGCAAGGATGGTGAAGCATGGTCTCACATGGTCTCTGAGCATGTTGCTGGGAGGGGCCAGTCCTTGGAGAAGGACATTGGTTGGCGGTTTAGAACAGGGCAGGGTTCAGATCTGTTTGTTCATGGGTCGCTATGAGATGAAGTCAACTTCACAGTGCAGAACAGCAACAACATTCAATCGATAAGATGTAATGAGATATGTAAATGTACACAAATTGAACAAGTAGCTTTTGCCATTTCTGTTCACAATGAGGTAAAGTAAAAATTGTCCAGGCTGCGTACACCTCACTTCTAAAACTCCAGTGTCTTCCTCACCTAGTGCCGCCGGAAACAGAGAAACTACAAGTGACTTACTTTAAAGAGCAGGCGTGCAGGCTAAGTGCCCCTCGCATACCTGATCTTGTTCAATTCAAAGATACAAATATGTAATATTTTTAAAGGAATAAATAGCTCCTTGACTCCTGTATTATTCTCCGGTAGCTGGACCATTTCTTGCTCCATGCTTTCATGGCCAAACTTCACAAGAACTTGCCTCGCTCTCTGGTATAAACTCATTCCCTACCTTTTCAATTGAAACTTTCACCAAGATTTCTAATGACCTCTAAGTTGGCTTTCCTCATCTTGCCCCACCTCCCAGCAGCATCCAGGTGACCATTCCTTTCTCGACTGAAACACACTCTTCTCTTGATGCCCAGGTCGTCACATTCTCTTGCTTTTCTTCCCTTAGAAGAGAGGGCACACCTCTAATACTTGGGCACTAGTGATGAGCCAATGAGTGATAGTGATACGGTCGCTATGACGGCACATAACAACAACAACAACAGTGATGAGCCATTGGAGTGGCCAATCACATTCTGATCTCTGTTGTAGGTGAGAATCTGGTTCCAGAACCGGCGAGTCAAGTATGTAAAGCAGCAAAAACAGAAGCTGTCAGCCTCGCCTGCCACTCCGGCCTCCGAAGGCGAAGGCGAGTCCTCCAACAACCTTGACCCCAGCATCCAGGACGATAAATGCCTAGTCGGAAGTGAATGACTGAAGAAAGAGCAAAGCCTCAACCCCGGGCTGTTCCTCCTGTGACGCCCACTGGACCACCCGTGGCGATAAAGAACCTCACAGAGCCAGAGGGCACCAGAGGAACTGCTGTCTGTCAAGGGGCTCCTAACAGAAGGGCATCACGTAAAGTCAGAGATAGAGATGATGACCCTCAGCCAACTTACTGAACGTCTGGTCTTTTTTCCCTCCAAACTCCCCCACCCCCACCCCGCTGCCGGTACCTTAATGATGTCAGCCTCATAAGTGGGAGGTGGTATCTGAAGCAGACAATATGGGCCAAGCCTGGAGTCAGTGTCCACCATGGGGGAAAGCAGGTGGAGCCTACTGGCTGGGAGGAAGGAGCCTTCTTGAATCAAGAGCTGATTAAAAAAGTGTGGCATAAAGACTCTTCTCTACCAGGATTGGTGAGCTCAAGAGTAAGGAGGAGGCTGTGAGGGTAATCTGGCTGCTACATCTGTCACCCCATTGATCGGCAGGGTTGAGGTGGCTGATCTGACCGGGTGGGCGGGTGTCCCCTTCCTCCCTCACTGTTCCATGTGAGTCCCTCCCAAAGCTGAGTGCTTTGCAGGATGACCTTCCCTAAAGAAGGACCATCCTTTGGTCAAGGGTATCCATGTAGATGCGCTCCCCTGCACGAACCTCCAGACAAACTCTCAAGAGCAAGGAGGAGGCAGTAATGACCCTTTAGTCCTGTCCTCCTCACTCTCTGCCTTCCCCATCTTTACGTGGAATAGAGAAATTTGACTCTTTCACCAAGGTAGCATTTTATCATAAACTCCGCTGTATTTTCACAACCCTTGTGAAAGGTCCAGTCTGGAGGGTTTTGCTGCCAACCCAAAGTCATGGGGGTCTCTGGTGGTTTGAGTCCACTTCACCCATGGAAAGATGGGAAATCTCATTTTGTGACCTTTAGAGCTTCTGTCAGCTCTGAGCCAGTTCTGACTTGATGTCAATGAGCATTTTTAGTTTGGTTTTGGGGTTGTTTTGTTGGGGTTGGGTTTTTTTTTGGTTTTTTTTTTTTTTCATTCCTTCCAAGGAATGCACTCACACTTTTCCCCTAAGAAGCCTGGCTGATGGCTGTCCCTTTGGCCTGTCGCCAGCATTTCCACCCACCTTTCTGAGGCAGTCCCTGCTGGAGTACTGACTGGGCATAGGAAATGTGAGGCAGTGGCCTGAGAAGGCACGTGTGGCCTGTCCTGCCACCTAGTGGTATGAGAAGGCACTTATCCCAGTTGGTCTCTGCAGCTGTTTAAGGAAAGGAGCAGAGGTGACCTTTTCAAGTACCATCTACCCCTAAGACAGTGGACACTAGGTGAGAAACAAGAGGGAAGGGCAGCATCCAGCTTCAAGAACACTTCTATGTCCTTGTCTCAGTTATCTAGTGCTGCCAAACAAGAGATAGATACAAGTGTTGTTATGTGCATGAAGTGGGAATCGGCTGACAGCTGACCCTCCACAGGGGTTTCAGTCGCTGTAAATCACGAGAGGAGATTGAGAAGCTGGTACATTGGAATCAACTCGTTTGGGTTCTCAGTGTAACTCTACCCACTAAACCACCAGAGCTCCTCAAATTTAACTCCTTGCTGACCCTCCAGCAGGCTTTCAGAGGCTGTAAATCCCATGGAAGGAGACTGCGTATCTTTTCCCCCCACAGTAACCGCTGGTGGATTCAAACCACAAATGGATGGCTTTAACAAACAGAATTGTACTCTCTTACAGTTTGGGAGGCTAGGAGGCCAAGTTCAGAGTTCTGGGAAAGACTCTGTTGGTTGTGGAGGAAAGACCTTGTTTCCTTCACTAGACCTCCACCTGTCCCGCCTTTTCCAGTATTCAGGGAACAGGGTCCAGACCTTGGATGATGATTTCTTGGTGGTCTCTCTGCTAGCTTTCCCTTATTGTTATCTCTAGTGAGATAAAAAGCTTTGCAGATCACACCCTAGGGGAACACCCCTGCATCCAGTTAGGGTTGTGATGAGATTAGGGAGTGAGTGTTTGCATTCCATCCTTGATCTTCCCATAGCTATTTGTTTTGTCAGACCACCGGGTGTGGAGGGTGGGCTGCGGATTAGTTTCCTCACCAATTCAATACATAACACCTCTTGAGCTGGACTGAAGTCAACTCATCCACCTGTCCCAGGAACTGCATCCACCATCCCCAGGAACGACTGCTTCAGCATTTTCCTTTTTAAAAATTAGTTTCCTATTCAGTAGTTACTGGGTTCACCCAGTCCCTTAATAATATCTCCAAAGCAAATGCTGACACTGGGGGCTTAAGAACCATTGACTCAGCTGGGGAACAAGAAGTACAACTGGAAAGCATTGTCAAGCCAGGCCAGGGTATGGGCACAGGTGCCACCTATCCCATCCGGGGCCTGCAGCGTTTTGGGGCTTCTCAGGAGCGTGCACCATCAACACACAATTTCAGATCTCTCCATCCTCCAGCACGCCCACGCTGACCATGAGTCTGAGCAACAAAAGATCAGAGGACTGTCTGCCGAAATTAAAAGGGGGGGAGGGGGGAGGGGTTTGTGCGGGGAGAAGGGTGCAATCATGAATGAATGGAATTCCAAAATCTCTGTAGATGTTCATTGAAATGAAAAATAAACTAAATTAAAAAAAAAAAGGTTCAACGATAAGGGGTACATCATCTCGGCTACCGAGGTACACAGCAGCCAAGCAGATGGACACAAACCTGTACGGATAAAAGCACAAAGGCTTGTCTGATCAGCCATCGACTATACAACGGATCGACTGATTTAGACACATTCTGAAGATCTCTGGATACAGAGCAACAGAAATGCAAAAAGGCGAAGCAGGAAGGGGTGGGGCTAACGGGGCGGCCCATCCAGGGGCGGGGCTTCCGGGTCGACGCGGGGTCGAGGGTCAGGAGGCGGAGGTACCGGCGCCGCCAAGATGGCGGCCTCCATGTGCGACGTGTTCTCGTTCTGCGTGGGCGTGGCGGGCCGGGCCCGGGGCGCCGTGGAGGTCCGCTTCGTGAGCAGCTCCAAGGTGAGAGCGCGAGGGGCCCCCGCTGGGACCCGCTGCCGAGTGTGGCCTTGGATACATCCTCCCCGAGGGCCCCTAAACACCCCCATTGCCGGTCGGATGCCGCGGTCCGGCTCGTGCTCGCGCGCGGCCGGTCCTGCTGTCCCCACGCGCGGGCTCGGGGCGCGGTCACGCGGCGGACAGGGCCCCCCGAGCGTCCTCGCGCGCCCCCGGCGGCTCTGCTGTCGGGGCGGGAAGGACCAGGAACACTGTCCGGGGCCCTGAGTGGACCCTGGGAGTCTGTGCGCGGGGTGAAGCCGAGGACACGATCAGATTCGCGGGGACCCGAGTGTCACGGTCTGCGCCCGCTTTCGGCACCGTGCTCTGAAGGCTCACGATAAACCGAAGAGCTCGCTTTAAAAAAGATAAACCGGGGGAAGGTGGGAGCACAGGAGTGAGGATAGGCAGGGGGAAATCTTAGGGTGCCACAATTTGGTGGATGAAGGAAAAGAAAATCCGGTGGGAATCTGGAAAGACAGGGCAATGGTGAGCATAGTTCAGTGATAATTAACAGTGGTTGCTGGAAACCCCATGGGAACGAAGGATAGTGGGAAGCAATGTGTATGAACTTTGTAAGCAAACCAATGTAAAATAAAAATTCTTAAAACGTTAAATCACTCACAATCCAAACACTAAGACATTTTCTTTTTCCCTTCACATTTCTGTCTCTGTTGTTGTTACTACTGTCGAGTCAGAACTGGCTCATCACTGACCATCTAGCACGTTTTCAGAAGCAATAAGTCACAGGGGAGGCAATTGCCCGTCTTTGGGCAGCTAATGAATTCGAACCTTAAGTTTTTCCGTTTGCATCGCATCTTCTTATCACAGGGCCACCAGTGCTCTCTATGGTCAGATTATATTTTTAGAAGCTGCTTTTTTTTTTTTTTTTTTTTTTTTTTATGTGTGTACCGTCAAATTGGATCTGACTGGTACAGGAGGCGATTGTTCCTCCGTCTTCAGCAGGGTGGCGGGTGGATTCGAGCAGTGCGCGTCTGTTTTTGCAATGCAACTTCTTGCCACTAGGCCCCCAGAGCCCCCCTATTTTATTATTTAATGTGTGTACCGTCAAATTGGATCTGACTGGTACAGGAGGCGATTGTTCCTCCGTCTTCAGCAGAGCATCTGGTGGATTTGAACCGCGCACCTCTGGGATTGCAGTGCAGTTTCCTGCCACTCGGCCACCAGAGCTCGCCTAGAAGCGGCTTTTTATGAAAAAGCTCTGGTGGCAGCTGCTAAAGGGCTTGCCTGCTAATCACACACCTTTGTGGTTCAGACCTGCGGAAAACGTGCCATTCGGCTTCCCTAGGGAGTAAATCCTTGTTGGACCCTATGGGGTGTGAGAGCAGTTAAACTGGACTAGGGAATTGCCAAAAGCCCACATGGTCAAAGTCATTGCTGTAGTGGCCTTGGAACCGGCTTACAGCCGACCCTCCAGCTAGTTTTCAGAGGCTGTGAATCCCATGGGAGGAAATTGCTCAGCTGGAGCAGCTGGTGGATTCCAGCCAGCGCCTTTTTCGCCTCTGGCAGTGGACTTTTTTCTGTGTGTGGATTTTTAAGAACTGGATTCTTTGCCAGGACCAGAGTTCATCCAGCCAACCTCTTTATTTGTGAATGTACTTTCTTACCTAAATTCTCTTTGCTAATTGATGGCATAAAATGCCATACCTCTGTTTCCATTGCAAATATTTTGTTGGTAAATGAGTGCCACTACACTACGGAAACCTATAGCTTGGCTCCACAGTCAACAGTCTTGGCACCAACAGCCAGGAAATTAAAAGACGCATTGCCATGGGAAAGTCTGCTGTTCGGGACCTCGCCAAAGTACTGAAGAGCAATGGTGTCTCTCTGGAGACTAAGGTGCGTCTGATACAGGCCATGGTCTTTGCAATCACTTGTTATGCATCAGAGAGTTGGACAATGACCAAAGAGGATAGAAGGAGAATTGATGCCTTTGAGCTGTGGTGCTGGAGAAGAGTATTGAGGGTGCCATGGACTGCTAGGAAAACAAACAGATTTGTCCTGGAAAGGGTTAAACCGGGTGGCTCCTTGGAGGCAAGGATTCTGAGGCTCCGTCTAACATACTTTGGACATGTTGTGAGGAGAGACAGGTCCTTGGAGAGTGACATCATGCTTGGGAGGGTGGAGGGACAGCGCAGGAGGGGAAGACCCTCTATGAGGTGGATTGATTCAGTGACTGGGATAATTGGGATGGGAGTGTCAGAGACAGTGCGATTGGCACAGGACAGAGCAGGGTTTAGGGCTGTTGTACATAGGGTCGCTATGAGTTGCAAGCGACTCGACGGCACTTAACAACATAACAACGAGTGCCATAGTTAGCTCGGGTGGTTATGTGAGTGAGAAGCTATGCTGCTGATCCAGAGAAAACCAGTTCAAATCCACTAGGTTCTCCACAGGAGAAAGAGGGGCAGTTTCCTCCCATATCATTTACAGCTTCTGAAAATCCGCTAGAGTGTCAGTTATTAGTTGGTTCAGGTGCCATGGCACCTAACAACAATACCACCAGCAGGTGGCTTTAACAAACATTTATTTTCTCACAGTGTTTGAGGCTAGAAGTCTGAGTGAATTCACCTGGCCCGAGGGTACCGTTGTTCTCTCTATTCTGCAAGGAAGGGCCTTTTCTCTTCAGCTTCTGCTTCCTTAGAGATGTTCATGTAACGTAGCATCTCTCTGCTGGCTTGTTGAATCTTTTCTATCTCTAAAGAAATTGTCTTAAGACACAGCTACACTAATCTTGCCTCACTAACATGACAGCCTACTCCAAATGGGATCATCACCACTGACCAAGAAGTTAAGATTTACAGCACGTGATTTGGGGGATGCAATTCATTGCACAACAGTGAGATTGAATAATTTAACATGTAGAGTGGTTGTATGCATCTTTGGACCTTTCCCGAGATGGTCCTTATCTAGTTGTTCTGTTCCCATCTCATCATCTTCATACCAATACAATTCTCCAGTTCACTTTTCCTTTCCAGAAGCTTCTGGAGCATTCCTTTTTATATAGATCAACTCCACAACATCCTGTCTCCTCATCTCTTTGTCACTTCAGCTTCTGTACTCTTGCTAGGAAAAGTTATTCCTTGGAAAGGGACATCATGCTTGGAGAGATGGCGGGTCAGCACAAGAGAGGAAGACAGTGCAGTGGACTGACACAGTGACTGCAGCAGTGGGCTCGAGTGTGTCGGAGATGATGAGGACGGTGCAGGATAGGTCAGGGTTCAGGTCTGCTGTTCATTCATAGGGTCGCAATGAGTCACACTTGACCGATGTCACCTAACAGCATCCTCCCCTGTTATTCTTCTAGCTTTGGGACTGGGACACGGTGACCTGGGTCTTCTCTCTGTGTGCCGCCCCTCATGTGCTGTTGGTAAAAGCTCACATATCCACCCTGACATACCCACTCTTTCTCAGCGAGAGAGAGCCTCAGCAAGATAGATTGGCAGTGACTGCAACAGAGGGCTCAAGTATATTAGAGATGATGAAGATGGCACAGGATAAGACAGGGTTCAGATCTGTTGTTCACAGGGTCACTATGCGTTGTAGTCAATCCAACGACAAAAGCTGTCCTGACAGACATACTTACAAGATAGATTATTCTGGCCTTTTTTTACATCTTTACAGCACATGATTTGGGGGATGCAATTCATTGCACAGGTTTTTTTCCTCATTACAATTCATTGCACAGGTTTTCTTCCTCAGGTTTTTTTTTCTCTCTTCTGATTGATCTGATAAAATGGAAAAGCTTTATCCACCCTCCCCCATTTCTGAGAAGTTTAAATAACATGGAATTACTCTGGAGATTTGAACACACTGTTGTTGTTTTTGTTATGTGCCGTCGAGTCCCTTGCGCTCCTAGCGACCCTATGTACAACAGCCCTAAACTCCGCTCTGTCCTGTGCCAATCGCACTGTCTCTGACACTCTCATCCTAATTATCCCAGTCACTGAATCAATCCACCTCATAGAGGGCCTTTCCCTCCTGCACTGTCCCTCCACCCTACCAAGCATGATGTCCCTCTCCAAGGACCGGTCCCTCCTTCCAACATGTCCAAAATATGGGGGGAGGGTAGAGAAAGTAGTGCAACAATGAATGAATGGAAACCCAAAATCTCTGTAAATGTTCATTAAAATTAATAAAATTTAAAAAACCCCAAAGACTACAAAGAAAAATAAATAAAGACTAAGCTGCAACTGAAAAAAAATAAAAGTATGTTGTTAGATGGAGCCTCAGAATCCTTGCCTCCAAGGAGCCGCTTGGTTGGACCCTTTCCAGGATGGATCTGTTTGTTTTCCTAGCAGTCCATGGTACCCTCAATACTCTTCTCTAGCACTAGGTAATGAAATCATAATCTTGGGGCCTCCCACGAGGGTACTTTTTTATCACAACCTCTGTTGCCTCAGTGAACACTGGAGCAATGATTTTCACAAATATACTGTTATACCAGAGACACAACCAGTTAGAGTAGAAGCCTGAACATTGAAGATTCTAGAAGACAATCTGGGGTGTGTTCACGACTTGGCCCCTGGTTTTGCCTCTCCTCCCTGCCCCATCTCCTGCTGGGGAAACTTCAGAGCTGTTTGCAGGATTAAGATTTGTGGGTCACAGTTGCTCAGGACCCATCCAGCCTGCACATCTCCGATGTTCTGAGTTTTAGAGGCAGCCTGTCTGGCCCATGTGCCAGTGCTGTAGGAAGCTGGGCCAGGAGGCCACAGGGCCACAGAACGTTTCACTACCATCCGTTTCCTTTCCTCTCTTTGCTGGCCAGGGGACCACCCTATCCTCTGTGTGAATGTGGGTCTTAATACCTTCTGAGCCCACAGCCTGGATGCTACAGTCGTCCCTTGAATTCCTGTGCACATTTGAGGAATAACAATTTGGAGATGATTTTCTCATCTTTCGTCCTTACGTTATGTTGTTGTATACCATTGAGTCAGAACTGGTCCATAGCTGACCCACCAGCAGGTTTTCAGAGGCAGTAAATGGCACAGAAGTGATTGGCATCCCTCTCCCACAGAGCAGCTGGTGGATATGAACCGTGTATCATTGGTTGTCAGCCCAACTCCTTACCACTAGGCCACTAATGCTTTACGTGCGCTTCTCAGACTTCTAACAAGCATGTGAATCACCCAGGTACCTGCTCAGCAGGTCTGTGGTTGGGCTCTGCATTTCTGCCTCCCCAGTGATAGGGGTGTTGTCAGTCCCCAGACCTTACTGTGAATAGCAAAGAGCTAGGTTTTAAGAGATACATTCAGCAGTGCCTTGTCATTGCGACCTGGAGACTCCCTGGCTGGTGGCATAATACTCAGTCTTCTTGTGGGAAATGCAGAGAAGTGAGGCAGTTGCCTAGTAAAGTGACATCATGGTGCCTGGACTGGCTCATTCAGTGTAACAGCTGAGTGCTGTGCCTGGGGCTGCAGGCACCCTGCTGACCAGGAAAGTAGTGCCCTCTCTTCTACATCATCCTCCTGCTCCCAGGGCCACATTGCTGTCAGGAGACCCACCTGCCTGGAGCTCTGGTTCAGCCCTCACTGTTCTCCACATCTAACGAGATAAATTCCGAGCTTGCTGCTATGGAGATGGCATCCCAGCCCCAGGCCCTGTGTTCTCAGTGGCCTTCGAGCGGGTTGACCGGAGCAGGCGCCGGTGGGGGTGACTGACTTGTGGAGGTGGTGGGCTCTGCTGAGAGGTGGCACTCTAGCGTCCAGGAACCATGCTCTCCGTCCTGTCCCCTCTCCACCCTAGGGCAAGGGGCTGTTTGCCAAACAGCTGATCAGGAAGGGAGAGACCATCTTCGTGGAGCGGCCCTTGGTGGCAGCGCAGTTTCTCTGGAATGCACTCTATCGCTACCGAGGTGAGCAGAATCCTCGCTGACCCCTCGCCCCGTCTTGTACCTGCTGACACAGTCCCCTGTGTGCCCAGAAGAGGGGTGCTTACAGGACCCCGGACTGAGGCTCCTGGGACTTGAAGGGTTTTGAGGAATAGCCTGTCTCCTGTGGGAGGAACATGCCTTCGAACCATGGCTCTGTCCAGCTGGGGCTTCTGGGGCGGTGAGCCTATCAGGGGCTGTCCACCCCCACCCCCGTCCTGTGTCCCTCGTTCCCCACCAGCACCATCCACCGTGTCAGGGAAGGCCTCTGCGTCCACGTGGAGCCCCACCAAGAGGAGGCCACCCATACGGGTTCCAGGCTCTGCTGGCTGCATTCTTCTACACTTTTCTTTGCCTCGAGCCCGCTGGCCCTGGAGCATGGAGAAGATGCAGGCTGGGGTACAGAGCGCCTCCAAACTGAGCCCCCATGATCAGCAGGGACTCGGACGGCAGTCTCCTGAGGGCCCCGTGCGGTCCACTGATTTGTTGTTCTAGTTGTTCACTCACTTCCCAAGCTGTGGTTGAGGAGCTGTGTGTCAAGGATATGGGGGTGCCACCCGGCCTCATTCTTTGGGGTTGTTACCTGGTCTTGCCTGTCCCCATAGCCTGTGACCACTGTCTTCGGGCACTGGAGAAGGCGGAGGAGAACGCACAGAGGCTGACGGGGAAACCCGGGCAGGTTTTGCCGTACCCGGAGCTGTGCACCGTGCAGAAGGGCCTCCACCAGAGCTGCCCACAGTGCCAGGTGAGTGACTGGAGAGAGGATGAAAGGGCAAACTGGTCCCCGCCCTGGGGTCACTGCAGTGGGCAGGATGCGAAAGGCTCTATCCCATCCTCCCTGCTGCAATCTCGGGTCTTTCTCCTCCAGCCCTCACCCCTCTGCCTGGGAGAAGTCTCCCCGCGCTTTCCAGAATGTTCTCTTCCTATGGTCTTGTGAGCCTGGGTTAGGTACCCACTCCCAGCCCCACAGTTCCTGCCTCACAATGCCTGAGTCTGCTCGTGGAAGGGATGCTTCCGGAGGGGGACACGAGGAGATCTGAGCCCCGGCTCTGGAACGCTGACCGTCTCCACCTTACAGGTGATGTACTGCAGTGCTGAGTGTCAGCAGGCCGCCGCAGAGCAGTACCACCGGGTCCTGTGCACGGGGCCCTCCCAGGACGACCCTCTGCATCCGCTGAATAAGCTGCAGGAGGCGTGGAGGTGAGCCGTGTTCCTGCCCTCCTCGGCCCCCTCCCCGCTTGCCTCAGTTCCTCAGCTGTCTGCCTTGAGAAAAAGCCTGCTCCTCTTTTCCTCCATTCTTTGTTTTGTTTCTTGCATTTAAACGCCTCTCAATGACATCTTTAGCCTGAGTTCCTTTGCTGTAGCCCTTAATGACCACACAACTCAGCCCCCACTCTCAGGGTTCGTCCTCTGTCAACTCTGCAGAGGCCCACCTCCTCCCCGGGTTGTCACAGCCTTGATCGGGCCTCCAGGTGTCCAGTGCTGACCCACCCCCTCCCCGAGGTTGTCAGAGCCTTGATCGGGCCTCCAGGTGTCCTGTGCAGACCGACTCCCTACCCGAGGTTGTCAAAGCCTTGATCGGGCACAGACCCACCCCCTCCCCAAAGTTGTCACCAGTCTTGATCAGGCCGTCAGGTGTCCAGCGCAGACCCACCCCCTCCCCGAGGTTGGCACAGCCTTGATCAGGCCTCCAGGTGTCCAGCGCAGACCCACCCCCTCCCCAAAGTTGTCACCAGTCTTGATCAGGCCGTCAGGTGTCCAGCGCAGACCCACCCCCTCCCCGAGGTTGTCAGAGCCTTGATCAGGCCTCCAGGTGTCCAGCACAGACCCACCCCCTCCCCGAGGTTGTCAGAGCCTTGATCGGGCTGCTAAGTGTCTAGCGCAGAAGACCCCTGTGTGCTGACTCACGCATGGGCTCATCACGCTGAACGTAAGCGCATGTGATGCACTTGATGCTCGTCTGAGGCTTTGGCAGCCTCTTCGTTTCCACATGCTAGCCCGTCAGTGGTGAGGGCCATCGTTAGCACCTCTTATACAGTGATAGCATCCATTACTCTGCTGGTCTTGTGGGTAAGGAGTTGCTGCCAACCCAGAGGCAAGTGCTTCAAGTCCACCAGCTGCTCCTGGGAAGAAAGACGGACAGTCTCTGCTTACAGGATGTAGAACCTCTGAAAACTGGCTGGACGGTCAACTCTGAGTTGATTCTGACTCCATGGCATTAACACCTCCAGTACCCATGGCCATGGCGGTGGGCTAGGGGGAGCTGAGTCTTCAGAGCCTCTGAGTCGCCACCTCCACGCAAATCATTGGTGACAGTTGTTGTTCTTAGCGTTAACCGGAGTGTACCCAGTCCTCTGCCTTTACTCTAAGCTGCCAGCCCCCAGTCCTCAGCATCTTACCTACTTCAACGAAGGTCTTACTGTGTTCATGGGATGTGAGTCCCCATGTCTCTTTCTGGTTGTAGCTGGAATTGGTGGTCAGGCTCCCTGGAGCAGTCACACTGGGCATCCCTGAGCTCAGCTACTGTGGAGGGGATTTCTCGGCCAAACTTTTTCTCTTCTCCCCTAGGAGTGTCCACTATCCCCCTGAGACCGCAAGCATCATGCTCATGGCCCGGATGGTGGCCACAGTGAAGCAGGTGAGCCCACGTGACCCTCCTGGGTGGCTAACACTGGCCCCCCCCCTGCCCATTGAGGTCCACATGGACCTGGCTTGGAGGGAGTTCTCTCTGGCTTCCTAAGACGGAGTTGCTTGCTGCTTCAGACCTCGTAGGTGTGTTAACTGCAGACGAGGGGTGTGAGAGTGGGGGACTGTAAGGCCTCTGGGAGAACTTTAACAGTAGCCATTTATGCTTTTGACCTGTAGGTACCACTTTTTACAGGATCGTATCTCGCATGTGACATGAGACCAGGCACTGTCGGGCCCCTTCTGTCGATAGTGCAGTCCCTCAGCCTTCTTCCCTCCTGTGGATGAACCGATTACGTGGCTGCTGTTGGGGAGGTGGCTGGAGTGGGCACAGTGAGGACAGGTCTCAGCTGAGGAAGGGCTCTGCCCAGAGGCTCATGCTTGGTGCTGGCTCCCATGTGGCAGGAGCGTGAGCGTCCTGGCCCGGCCCTCACACATCTCAGGGAGGACGTCTCAGGAGCGGATGGGTACACGCGTGCACAACTGAGTGTCCCCTCTCGGGTGTCTGTTCACTGCAGGCTAAAGATAAGGATCGCTGGATCAGGCTCTTCTCCCACTTCTGTAACAAAACAGCCAACGAGGAAGAGGAAATCGTCCACAAACTCCTGGGGGACAAGTTCAAGGTTGAGTGTCTTCCATGACCCCACTACCAGCCTGAGGGGGCTGTCCATGTCTGTTCCCAACCACAGGAAATACGAGAGCGTGGGTCTAAAGTTCAGAAGAAAGAATGTGTGTTCCTGTTACTGTTTAACCTCATCATCTGCGATGGCCCTGGTAGTGGGAGATAGGTGGTAACAGGAACACAGAAACACGTTGGCAGTGTGGCTCTGTACCCCCCCAGGCATCAGAGCTCCCTGACGATAGGATGGGGAAGAAGGTGGTCTGGGGGTACAGTCCTAGGGAGATACCCTACTAACCCAAAGGCCGCACCTCTCAGGTGACTCCACCAGCAGCTCCACAGGAGAAAGATGAACAGTCTCCTCTCCTGCGATTTACACCCTTGGAAACGTGCTGGAGAGTGAACAGTACCTGAGTCGCATACACACCGCAGAGAATTGAAGGCAGGTTTACATAGTCAGGGAAATTAGCTCCATGTTTGTAGAGTGTCCACTTGCAGTCTAAGAGTGACAGATTCTTGCTGTGGACACCAGCTCGTGTGCAGATGCTGCCCAAGGTGCTGGCTGCGTGTGACAGGATTGCAAGGACCCTCCACTGGCTCAGAAACTACATTTCAGGCTCCCCCGGTGATTCACACGGACACAGTAGGCTCATTCAGGGCTCTGCTACACTCTCCCGAGGGTCTTGTGAAACAAGGAGACCCCAACTCAGGGTTGAAAAGGCACAGGGCCCCACGTCTGGAGCCTAGCATCTGGAGGCCAGGTCAGGAGTCCCGGGATTGGGGTGAGGACAAGCGTAGAACTACTGCCTGACATGCTGACAATGAGGACGGCGTCCAAGTCGGAGCAGGCTGCCTATGCCCCGGGGCAAGCTCAGTCTGCAGAGCTGGCCCTTTCCCCTCGCCTGTCACCTGGCCTTGGGGGCCCTATGGGGGCCCAGGATGCAAATCTCTTTTCCCTTCCACTAATCTAGGGCCAGCTGGAGCTTCTGCGGAGACTGTTCACTGAGGCCTTGTATGAGGAAGCGCTCGGCCAGGTAAGTGGTCACTCCAGCTCCCAGGAAGATGCGCTCGGCCTCCCCGCAGGGGCTGCTGGGCCACATCTGAAGGGTCCGGTAGGCCCTCACAGAAGACGAGAGGCGTAGTCATCTCCCCTTTCTCTTTGCAGTGGTTCACCCCAGATGGGTTCCGCTCTCTTTTTGCCCTTGTTGGGACCAATGGCCAAGGAATTGGGACCAGGTCTGAGAGATTCTTCTGGGGTGATGGGACTTAACCCTCAGGGCTCAAGGGGGAGACAGAATGAGGAGATGGGTGTGACTGGCACAGCACGAGGAAGGGAGTCAAGAGAACGGGGTGTTTGATGCTACCCTTGGAGCCCCAGGTTTGGCCCTGTGTATCGGGCCGAAGGGCAAGTTCTCATCTCATTAGAGTGAGGTGGTCCAAGCCCTGGGTGGGGAAGAGTAAGGAGTGTGGATGGGGCACCCTGGTCCTGGGCTCCCTCCCTAACCCTGGCTGCCTGCGCTCAGCTCCCTGAGCCAGTGGGTCCACGCCTGTGACGCCCTGGAGCTGAAGCCTCTGGACCGGGAGCAGCTGGATGCCTTCATTGACCAGCTGTACAAGGACATTGAGGCAGGTGTGTGAGTTGAGGCCTTGGCCTCACCGCTCTGAAGACCCAGCCAGGTGGTGAGCACTCAGCCCTCCCTCCCAGAGCCTTAAGTTAGCAGTGGGGGACAGGGCACCCCGGGTGCTTGTGGTGAGCCTCAGGCCTGTCCACACAATGTGTGCACACAACCCAAGATCCAGGCAGAGGGTCAGCAGGTGCCCAGCACACAGGCCATGTTGGTTACAGAGCAGCTGGGTTTGGGTAAAATGGAGAGCAGTGCAACAGTGATGGGGCCGCTGGTAAGTGGAGCCCGCTGCTGCCCCCTCCCTGGCAGCCCCGCGGGAGGCCTGGAGAAGAATGCCGAGGGTCCCCTGCACTGCCAAGAGAATAAACAAGAGTGTCTGGGAGAAAGTGCAACCAGGGTGCCTCTTGGAAGCGAGAATGGTGAGGTTTCATCGTTGTTACCCGAGATGGTAGAGTTAACACCCCAAAACCACTGTCTTTCAGCCACTGGCGAGTTTCTGAACTGTGAGGGGTCCGGCCTCTTTGTGCTTCAGAGCTGCTGTGAGTCCTGACACTGGGGGTGGGTGAGGGTTTGCATCTTCAGGACATTCCTGCCTTTGCCACACGGCCTCAGAGCCAGAGTTAGCGTCTTCACTGCCTCCGGTCTGGGAATAGGGTAGGGCTTGCCCTGGTGAGGATACCCTGGGGTGGGTTTTGCGCTGTGTTTTCGTTTATTCATTCACTGTCTGCTCGTCCTTTAATATCTATTCATACACCTTACGTTATACGAGGCCACATGTAGTGTTGTCATAATAGCCGGGCCACATGGTGGCTGACCAGAAGCAGGACATGAGCGCTGGCTTCGGGCCATCACTGTCCTGGGAAATTCTGCAGAGTTGGGGAAGCTGGGGCCCCTCGGAATCCTGGTGAGGGGCAGGGCCAGTTTGGATGGCGGCCTTTTCCAGCTCTCACCTTCCAACCTGCCCGTCTCTGCAGACTCTATTCCAGCCTGCTCGATCCACTCCTGCACTGGGCTTTGAGGGGACGTGGCTCAGCTCTTAGTGAGGCTCCTGGCCCTTTGCAAGACCCTGGGAGCCCACAGTGACGCTGGCTCCTGGGGAAGGGGTGTGGTATGAAGTGTGTTTGTGCCCATGGAGAGAATGACCTTGGGGAAGGGTCAGAAAATACCAGCCGCGGGGCCACTGGGGCTGTTAATACGCATTAGTACTGATCACCTGCTGCCTCTCATCCCTAGGCAACCACAGCTGTGTTCCCAACGCAGAGACATCCTTCCCGGAGAACAACTTCCTTCTGCATGTCACTGCCCTGGAGGATATCAAACCGGGAGAGGTGAGGGTCTGGGAGTTTGGAAGGTGGGCAGTGGGCACAGCAACTAGAGCCCCCAAAACAGGCTGCAGGGTGGGGTTCCCACAGACAACCCTGGAGGTATTCTCCCCCTGCCCTACCTCCTCCAAAAAAACACACCTCCAGAGCAGCATTTGAAGGGCAGCCTCACGTACATTCTTGCTCCCAGTCACCTCTTTATCAGCGTGCCATCTCCAAGAACCCAGGAGGGCATGGCCCTGGCCATGCAGGCCGCCTCAGGTCTAGGGGTCATGGCTGCTGGCAGAGCGCGCAGAGCCTGGTTGGATCTTCTTCCCTGGTCACAGATCGTGTGGCTGGTGACTGGTTTTAACGGTGTCCTAAGGCCAGGCCAACCCCCGCTGTCTCAGACACACGTACTGGAGTTTCATGGGGGCCTGCTTGCTGAAGGGCCAGGGTGTGGGTCAGGGCAGCTGGGGCCTGGCTCCCTGAGACAGGGGAGTGGTGGGGAAGGGCCCTGCCCATCAGACCCCTCTCCTTTGCAGGAAATCTGCATCAGCTACTTGGACTGCTGCCAGCGGGAGCGAAGCCGTCACAGCCGCCACAAGATCCTCAGGTGCCGCTGGGGGTGTGCAGGGTGGGGCCGGGCCAGGCCTCGTCCTCCCCACGGCTGCCTGACTGTCCCCCTTGTCCCTGCAGGGAGAACTACTTGTTTGTCTGCTCCTGCCCCAAATGCCTGTTGGAAGCAGATGACCCCAATGTGACCTCAGAGGAGGAGGAAGATGAGGAGGAGGAGGAAGGAGAGCAGGAAGATGCAGAACTGGGGGATGAGATGACAGATGTGTGAGGTGGCCCTGCCTAGAGGGGCCCGTCTAGACCCGGCCTGCCAGAGAGCGGAGGGGGCCTCTGTCCAGTGCTGTCCCGGCTACAGGGTCGGACGGAGGGGGACCCCAGGCTTGTCTCTAGAAGACTCACGTCCTGAACATTGCTGCTGAGCGTCACTGACCCCTTCCCACCCGGGCTCCCTGGGCCCTTCGCTGCAGGGTGTGAGGGGCCGAGAACTGGCCTCCCTGGGCCTTTCGCTGCAGGGTGTGAGGGGCCGAGAACTGGCCTCCCTGGGCCCTTCGCTGCAGGGTGTGAGGGGCCGAGAATTGGCCTCCCTGGGCCCTTCGCTGCAGGGTGTGGAGGGCTGAATCTGGGCCAGAGCTTGACAGTATTTCTTTGGACAGTGACTAAGAGTAACAGCAGTTCTGAGAGCAGCCTGATTTCTGTAACGCAGAAAGGAAGAGGGCATACTTCCCTCCCCTTGTCCCTGGGGGCCACCTGCCTGCTCTGTAACTGAGAAGGCCACTGTTGGAGCAGGCCCTGGCCACCCTCCCTGTGCTCTGTCAGGGACACCCGACCAGGGTTGCTGCCCTCTGCCTCACTCTGGCCAGTGCACATCTGGGAGCACATGACAGCCCTTCCCCAGAGGCCAGACTGTCCCTCGTGCCTTGTTCTCAGGCCTCGGCACCAGGCTGGCCCCATGGGTAACAGAGGCCTGGCCTTCCTCACGTGGGGTGTGTGAGTCCATCACCCCGTCCTCACACTTCCTTCTTGCTGAGGACTCCAGCAGCGTGGCAGAACTGAGGGGTGACAGGCCTGTGCTCCCTGATGTTGGGATGCTCCAGTCTTGCTGGGGTCACTGAGGGGCCCTGCAGTCCTCCAGGAAGCACCTCCAGGAGATACTCTGCCACACACTCAGCTCAGACCGTGGGCCCCTCCTCACTTCCGACTCCTCACCACCCCATCCTCCGCTGGGTGTGCTGATCACCACCCATCACCCCGATTCCTGCCTGCCTCCCCTGCATTATGGGGCCAGGTGGGGCTGGTTGCCAGGCCTCTCACCTGCTGGGGCCTCACTCCTTCACAGCAGCCGGCCCTGCTCCCCACACCCACCTGCCCACTGTTCTCAATAAAACACAAGTGGCAACAGGCCTCTGAACAGTGCTTTGTGGAGGACAGTGTGGTGGGCCACCTGGGGTGCCTGACGGTCACAGGAAGACGCACAGGGCTAGTCAATCAGGCAGCGGTAGGAGACGGAAGCCTGGGTTCAGGCATACGTCCAGGTGGTTCACGCTTTGCTATGGAAACATGCCAGAAGCCCAGCATAGATGCCCACTCTTGCTACATGACGAGTCAGCTGACCACTGCTTTCCTCAGCACATGACAGGAGGCAGCGGTGCTGGTCCTGAAGGACTGGTGAGTCACCAGATCTGGGGCTTAGTTTCCACCTTCACCGTGAGGTTACAGCGAGAGAGCTTGGAAGGCGCGGCCCTTGTCACACTCCTTAAGACAGTTCAACCCTGAAGAGGAGCTTTATTGCTAAAGTCAGTAAAGAGTCCCAATACCAGGTCCTCAGGCTAGTCCAGCAACTGCTGGTAGAAGGGCTGCAGGCATCACTGTGAGAGGACCCTGGGTACGTGAGCTAGTACCAGCTGGCATGTGGACCCGCCCGGTGGTTCTCAGGTTGCCTTTTGTTCCAGAACCTTCTACCAGAAGCCTTGGGGCCTGGGCAGGGAAGGTCCACGGTGTGGTTCCCTCCTTGAGCCAAGCCAGTACCCAGGCTTTTGCTGACGTGCTCTCCAACTCCCAAACAGCAGCAGCCCCCTCTACTTTCCCCGCCCCAACTTGGAGTCGTGAGAGCAGCTGGCAATCTGCTCTTCTACCAGAAGGTCCAGGGTGGCTGCAGCAGCTCGAAGGTCGGGATGCTGGTGACGTTGACGGGGATGGAGATGACGGCCCACGGCAGCCCATGCTGCTCCAGAGAGCGGCGGATCATGAACCTGAGGGGGGCGTGAAGAGAGGTGGCCGCGGTCACCTCACTGGCCCTTGTCACGCCCTGCTGTCCCCGTTGCTCTGGGAGCTCCAGAGCCGGAGAACTTTGTGCTCTAACTGGGGCCCCCCAAATGAGGCCTGAGAGAAGGGACTTGTGGCCCCCGGGGTGCTCACCCATCTCGGCCAAGCAGGAAGAGGGCCGGGATGTCGGCCGTGCGCTGGGTGCTGTCCTGGATCATCTCCACGTAGAAGCTGTCATTGTCCACCGCGTCGTCCGAGATGATCACCGCCCGCCCACCGTGCTCCTGTACCACCCGGGTCTTGGAGAGGAAGGAACAGCCCCTGAAAGAGGTGGTGGGGAGACCAAAGAACAGAGGAGAGGGTCTAAGCTGCCCCTTTCCAGACTGTACCCCTGTTTGTGTGGAAGGACCACAGAGCATTATTTATCATTGCAAGTACATAGAAGGAAGACAAGCCACTCAACAGACAGACTCATTGACTCAGAACTGGCCCTCCAGCAGACTTTGAGAGGCTGTAAATTGCACAGGAGTTTGCCCATCTCTGTCCCTTGGAGCAGCCGGTGGATTTGAACCTGCACAGCTCCTTACTGCTAAGTCACCTGAGCTCCCTAAACAGCCAAAAGGCATGGGTAATCACAAAACCCTTCAAACAGTGAAGTTGGTGGTTTTGAAGTATCACTGACAGTTCATTTCCTCAAGTCAGCCCTGTGGCTGCTGGCATCCGAACAGGGCCCACCCCTACCAACCCTTACCCCCTCTCCACCAGCGCGATTTGGTCCTGGATGAAGAAACCGTTGCTGAGCTCCCCGCAGGCCTCTGGCGGTTCGGCAGGGACAAGGTAGATCTGCTCATACCGTGTGTGCTAAAAGACATGCAGGTGGTGAGAGTGAAGAGAAGCAGTGTGGAGTCGAGGCTGACACCATCCCCACCTCTGCGCTAAGGGAAGGATCCATGGGGTTTGGGGGGAGCCCGGAACATTCTCACACAGAGGCCTAGTTCCTTTCCTACCCCAGCTAAGAAGTATTGATGTGGACTGAGGAGAGATGGCTTAAATGATACAGTTCAAACTAGAGTGGAGAGGAAGCTAACAGGCACCCATGGTGTCTGTGTCATCACAGCCTGACCCTCTGTGTTACCCAGGTCTGTACTGAACCCATGGGTATAGCTCTTGGAGAGAACCCCTGGATCTTAACCCTTCCCTATCCCAGCACTCGCATGCTGGTTCTGTGGTTAAGAGCGAAGCTGGGTGATGGCCAGGGAAGGGGCCCCAGACTCACAAAGATCCCCCCGAAGTCCTTGGCAGGTGTGGCCGTGAAGATGTAGCCAATGTCCCCTGGGCTCAGCACTTGGAAGTAGAGATAGTCATGGATGCGCAAACCTGCTGGAGAGAAGGGTCAGAGGAGAGACTTCTGGGAAACTGGCTGGCTCAGGTTCAGACCCTGGATCCTGTGCTGTCAACTGGTCCCCCTCATGGGCGTGAGATAGCTCATCTCTGCCCTGGGGAGGAGAGTTAATGCAGAAGTGATAGAGATGGGGATTTCTAGCTGTCTGCTAATGTTGGCCACCCCCTCCCCAGATCCACACACACCTTTTTCAGAGTGGTGATGTGCCCTGGCTGTTCCAGCTGTTTAACTGTTCTGCCTTCATTCTCACTCCCTAAGGTCCATTCAAAGGTTCGTGGTGATGCAGTGGGTCTAATTTGTGCTGCCACCCAAAAGGCTGGTGGTTCAGACCCACTAGCCACCCCAGGGGAGGAAGATGTGGCAGTATGTTATGCTCCTATAAAGACTTAATGGGAAACCTTATAAGGCAGTTCTCCGCCCCTATAAAGTCACCATGAATCAGAACTAATTCAATCAAGAGCAGTGAGCGTGGTGGAGGGTTTTGTTTGTTTAAGGTCCAGTCTTTACCAATAGCCAGAGTTGTCATCTACCAGATAAACTTTCTATCATCCCCAAGACTCCCCTTGGCACTTAAAATCTTAACCACAGGCTAGAAGATGCTGCTTGATCAGGGCTCCCTGGCCACTGCTCCAATGTCATTTCCTCCTTACTGCAGTCAAGTTAGAGAGCTCTGATGGATTCATGGTAAGGAATTGCTCTGCCAAGACAAAGGTATGTGGTTCGAACCCACCACCTGCTCTACGGGAGAAGGATAGGCATTCTCTTTCCGTGCAGTTTACAGCCTCTGAAAACCCACTGAAGGATCAGCTACGGGTCAGATCCATCTCAACAGCATACAACCCAACAACGTACTCAAGACTAGGAAACTCGGGTAGCCTAGCCCAAAGGAAGTTGCTCTGCTAACACAAAGGCAGTGAGTCCTCTGGTTCAAATCCATCAGTCTCGCCTCTAGAGAAGGAAGGGCAATCTCCTCCCTACAGCCTCAAAATGCAGTGAGGAGGGCTCAGCATGATTTCATTTCGTCTCAATCGCAATGATGGCTTTAGATATGCAGGGGACACTGGCCTCCTTTTTCTTCCTCCAAGCTTTCACTTCTGGTCTTCCTCCTTACTCTATTCTTGCGTGTTCCCTACTCCCACCCAGCCCATATCTTTACCCAACTCCCTCCCACTCATCCTTTGGGTAACAGCTTAAATGTCACTTTCTCAGAGGAGCTTCCTGCTCTGTGACTGCCTTCCCTTTATACCTGTTCAAAATTCATTCCCATTGCTCTTTATACCCCTTGATCTTTTCAACACCATTTGTAAGTACACAGTATTTGTATTTTTGCCAACTCAGTTTGTATCTACCAGCTGCTCTGCAGAAGAATGGGCAATCTCTTCCTGTATGATTTACTGCCTCTGAAAACCCACTGGAGAGTCAGCTATCAGTCGGTTCTGACTTGGTGGTACAAAACAACAACAAGATGAAGATTGTAAATTTATAGCATGATTCTGATTTCTTGCTGCATCCCTTGTCTATCCCAGAGGGCACTCCAAATAGAGGCTAATGAGTAAAAGGCAGAACAACTCTTCCTGGCTCCAATACACTGATGAAATTCCAGACTAGATTTTTGCGAAGCGTGGAAACTTCGTTTCAAACGTTATATTTTACCTCAGCTTGAGTCACTGGTTTCCTTAGCCAAAAGCAATAAAGTGATTTTGAAGAGTGAAAATACCGCTATGGATCAATTAATCAACACATTACCAGGCCACTACTGTGGGCCAAGTTTTGGATAACTATGATATAAGCTGCCTCTGCCTCTTGTCCAAATCCCCACCACCAGAGAGCATTTCATTGACAGTGAGGACTGTTAAGTACAGCTGCACTCCCACGAAGGCTTCCTTGATGAACGTCAAACCCCTCACCTCATTGACTAGGCTTGGCATTTGTTTATCTGTAAATGAAATGTACTTTGTGTCTGTGCTCCCTCATATCCTGTGGGGACAGATTCCAGGATTGGTTCCTGTAGGTACAAAACAAAAATCTGGATACTCTAGTCCTCTTTGTAAAATGGGGTTGTATTTGCATATAACCTATGAACACCCTCCCAAACACTTTACATCACCTCTAGCTAACTTACAATACTTCAGCTCAACAGCTCATTGCCATCAGGTCGGATCTGACTCAGATCCCACCTCCAGTGGGCTTTTAGAGCCTGTACATCATACAGGAAGAGACTGCCCATCTTTCTCCCACCAGAGCAGCTGGTGGACTCAAATTGCCTGCCTTTGAGTTAACAGTGCAACTTCTTACCCACTAAGCCCACTAGAGCTCTTATAATACCTGTTGCTGTTATGTGCCGGGGAGTTCAGTACAATTCATGGCAACCCCATGAGCAATAGACCTGATCTATACCCTCTCCTGTGCCATCCTTACTGTGTGATTAACTCGAGCCCATTGCTGCAGCTGATGTGTCAATCCACCTAGTCGAGGGTCTTCCACCTTTCCAAGCATGATATCCCTCTCCAAGGAATAGCCTCTCCTAACAACATGCCAAAAGTACATGAGGCATCCAAGAAGGATCCTGGCTGTGCTTTCTCTTAGACATGTTTGTTCTTTTGGAAATCCATGGGTCACTCAGCATTATAATACCTAGTAGTAAAATGTAAACGTTAAAGGATTCCTCTCAGTATTTGAAAGCTCACTTGGATCACTTAATTGCCTACTGTCCTTCTCCCAATACTGTCAATTTCTGCTGACGGTATGTTTGGATCTGTATGTTTAGAACGGGAGATTCACATGGCTGATTCTGTGTGTCTAGGTACACATATAACTGTAAATGTATGTACATCAGCCAAGGTTTAAGGCTGTGCTCTCCTGTATGTGTAGGTGAGCGCGCACATACTCATCTCCAGCTTGTAGCAGTTTCCAGTTGTCCCCTGTACCCTATCCAGGTCTCAAACCTCAGACACCTGGTTCAAGGTGAGGTGTTGAGGATTTGGAGCCTCGGGCTACGCCCGACGTCTGTCTCCGAAAACCAGCACCCTCTCACACAACTACCTGTCCTCGCACCTGCCCTGCTCCGGATCCATGGGGTCCCCAAGGTGACCTGTGGACCCCCAACTCGAGACGCGCACAAGCGAGATGGCCTTCCCCGCAGCGGAGTCCCGCCCGTTGCTCACCGTGGACCGCGATACACGCAGGGATCCAGAACACGAGACAACACCAGCCGACGGCCCCAAGGACCATTTCCAGCGCCGTCCCGGCTCCGTTCTTCCTTCGGGCGCCCAGCGGCGCGTCCCTCGCCGGACTTCAGGCTGACAGCTGCTCCGGCCTCCCGCCCACAGACCCGCTCTGGCCGCTCATTGGCCGGCGGGAACAAAGCCCGCGTCCGATTGGCTTTGACGCATGTTCTTGTAACCGCACTTTCCGTCTATGCGCCTTAGCCCACTTCTCATTGGTCATCGGAAGTGGGGCCGAGGGCTGATAGGCTCAAACTCGGAGCTGCAACTGCCACGCACCTCAGCCCCGCCTTACCTTTCCTGCTCAGGCTGGTGGGCGGGACAGTGCGGATTGAAAAGCAGGGCTGGTGGGCGGGTCAGCGCAGTCTGCGATCTGGGGCTTGCCGCTCTTGAAACCCCTTTTTAACCGTCCTGCTTTCAGGTCTCGCCGCCTCACACAACTTAAGATTTCCTTCTCTCACCCGGCCCTGCCATATGGAATTTGTCTTGCGCCCATTTGGGCGATTTTTCTTGACTCTGCGTTCGGGGCCAGCCTGTTTTGTGCGGTTACTTTCGCGCTCGACAATTTATGGGCGCTGAGAATCCAGCCTGATCGATCCCAGTTGTGAGGCTCTGGCCCACGCAGAGCCAGAAAATGGATATTGGGGATAGTTCCCACTCCGTCGCTTAAAGGCGTGCAGCTGTGACTATGGGCACCAACCTCTGCGAGCCGCATAGAGGCCAGAGTGTGGACTTACTAGTCTTTCAGATTCGACAGCAATGAGAATTTTTGTTTGTTTAGCTTTTATTATTATTCTGTTTATTTACAGCGTTCATTGTTTTTCACACTGAATCATTTGCTTCACCCACTCCTTCCTCCACCCATCAAATCGTGCGACCCTATGATTGACCAACCCCCGCACATTTCAGTATAAAAGCAGTAGTTACGCTTATTTATCATAGGCCCTCCCCACAGTTAGCATTCAATAAGAATGAGTTTACTGCACTCCTCGGCCTTATGTGAGAATTGAAGGTGGAATAGATGATGCGATCAGCTAAATAACTCAAACAAAAGTCAAGCAAAAACGAGAGCCGGAACCTAGCTTCCGGAAGTAGAGCGTCTTCCGCAACCTATCTGGCCCTTCTAGCCCGCAGACTCGGTGGTGGACAAACCATAGAGTTCCGGAAGTGGTCCGTTCGCTTCCTTTCCCGGCTCTGCCGCCTCCAGAAGCTTCTGGGGCCTTCTGGCGCAGGGTATTGTGGGATTGCTGGACAGTCCGGACGTGGAGGAGTGAGGAGGAGCCGCGGGCCGCTAGATAAGCTTTCAGGATGATGGTGAGTGGCGTGTCGTGCATCCACCGCCATCTGGCTCGGGGCTCACGTCGCCTGCCCGGTTCCAACATCATGAGCCCCTTCCATTCCCACTAACCCTGTCTCCACCCCACCTCTGGCCTGGGGACGACCCCCGCCCACTGCGGCCCATCTCAGTCGGCGCCCGTGACAAGGGCCGTTGATGAGAGTTCCGGGAGACCCGCGGGGAGGCTCGAGAGTCGGAGTGCTAGGAGCCCGCACGTCTACATCGGGAAGCTCAAGGAGAACCCGCTTTGTTTGGGGGTTCTTTCATCAAGACTTTTTTTGGAAGGAGTGTATTCAGTGCACACGCTGCTTTCGGTTGTCCTGGGAAGGCGGCAGCACCGGGGCTGTATTACGCGGGCGGAGCCCAGAGCTTGACCCTCGGGTCGCTCACGGTCCCGCATCTTACCCAGCGCGGTGTACATGTGGAGCACTCTTCCACGTGTATTTTCATTAACTTACCTGCCTGTAACTATGCTTGATGCCAGGCTCGGCTTGTGCAGCGGGTGCAGGATGGGGGGGGGCTTCCTTGCTCAGAGGTGGACACCTTGGTCCTGTGCGCCCCGCCGGTTATGCAGTCCCGGTTGACCCCCCGGAGGCCGCTGGATCGCCGAGTCTCTCTGTCCCATCCCAACACCCCTTTTCTCCCTCTCGGCCCGGCAGGTCCAGTCCGTGGATCCCCGATCCTGGACGGTGTCTCCTGGGTCGGCTCCTCAGTGGGGTTTGCCGGCAGATCTTCTGCCGTGTGGTTCCCGGGCACTGAGTGTTGGTTCATTCATTTCAGTCGGCACTCAGTTCCCTGCTGGTGCCCCTGCCCGCGTCGACGCCAGGGTGACTGCTGTGCGGTGTTCCTTCTGCTGCCAAATGCCCTGTGGTTCTGTTCGCGCCCGTGATAGGAGGGACCTGAGCGTTTTATCAGCAAAGCTCTCCTATTTTCACTGTGCTTTCAACATCTCGTGTCCCTGAAGACCTCATTTTCTGAGTTCTCTTATTATTTGTGGGACTTTGATTTCTGGCTCTGAATTAGAGAGTTTGAGAGTAAGCTTTGCGTTCTTCTATATGATTGTTATTGTGTGCCGTCCAGTTGGAACTGACCCTCCCAGTAAGTTCTCACAGGCGCTTATGGAAAGAGATTGTCCCATCTTTCATCCTCGGAGCAGTTGGTGGATTTGAACCACTTGCCTTTAGTATTGCAGCACAGTTTCTTATGGCTAGGCCACCAGAGCTCCCTGTAGGGGATTTAGTGAATAAATGCGGGTTAGGTACTCAGGGCTGTACCTGGCATGTCGCAAGCACCCAGCCAATGTTGGCTGTTATTTCAGCCAGGTGGTTTACTGCTTGCTTTTTTTCCTGGTAGTAACGTTCTCAGTTCCTTAGCACTAAATTACTAGAGCTCCCTAGTAAGCATAGTTTCTGGTTATGTAGAACATTAAGAAGGGTGAAGAGGTAGTTTACTCAGCTAGAATTCCTAAGCCTTCCATGATGTCTTTGGCAATTTGCTGCATTATGCTGTTGTTTCTTTACTTGAGAAGTGAAAGCGGGATTGGAAAATAATTTAGGGACAAACACTGCTTTCCTCAGCAGTGCCTAGCCCTAGGGAAATAATAGAAAAGGATTCACCTGGCTGGATGTGGCCCAGGCCAGCTATGTGCCCTTTTCAAACTCTCTCCTTTTTTTGTTGTTTTCTTATGAGAGGCTGTCAGATATGACTCAGTGAGTCCATGAACAAAAGATCTGAACCCTGTCCTGTGCCATCCTCATCATCTAACACACTTGAGCCCATTGCTGCAGTCACTGTATCAATCTACCTGGTTGAGGGTCTTCCTCTCTTTCACTGATCCTCCACTTTTCAAGCATGATGCCCCTCTCTGAGGAATAGTCTCAGAGTATGAAAGACAAAGCTTTGTCATCCTTGTCTCCAAGGAGCATTCTGGGAGTACCTTCTCTAAGACATATCTGTTCCTTTGGCAGTCTGTGGGTTATTCCGTATTCTTCACCATCACGACTCAAAGGCATTAATTCCTCTTCTGTCATCTGCATATTTTGGTCTTCAAACTAACATCGTCAGTATTTTGGAATTTTGGAGAGGTCCGTGACAGGAGGCTTGCCCAGTGCAGTACATCTGATCTCCTGACTGCTGGGACCAAGTGTGCGTATTGTGGATCCGAGTAAGGTAAAATTGTTGACAGTTTAATTTTTTTCTCAGTCCATCTTGGTATTGCTGATCAGTCCAGCAGTGAGGATTTTTGCCTTTTTTTTTTCCTTTTTTGCCAATTTATGCTTTATTGACTATGCAAAAGCATTAGATCATAACAAACTATGGCTAACATGGCGAAGAATGAGAATGCCACCATGCTTAATTCTGCTCATACAAACACTATTGTGCTCAAACAGACATTGGTTTGATTTTTGTCTTTTGGATGTTAAAATACAGTCCATTCTGAAAGCTATAGTCTTTTATGTTCTACAGCAAGTATGTCTCGTACTCTTCACTTTGCTTGTGCCGTTGGCTAGGACTCCAGCAGTCCTTGTGCTGTTCTGCACCACCCTCAAACTCGCTTACATGTGGAGTCCCGTTGTTGCAGTCATTTTCAGTCCACCTTCATGTTTGTCTTTTTCTCTGACCCTCTACCTTTCCCAACATGTGTCTTTCTTCAAGAATTGGCTTCACCTGACAACATGGCCAAAGTATGTGAGACAAAAGTTTAACTATTCTTGCCTTTAAGGAACATCCAGGTTGGACTTCCTCCGAGACAGATTTATTTGTTCTTTCCGCAGTCTGTGGGATATTTTCCCCTCTTCACCACCACCATAGTTGAAAGACGACTTTTTTTTTTTACATTTTTTTCTCTGGTCTTCCTTATTCATCGTCCAACTTTCAGATGCATAGGAAGCAGTTGGAAACACCATGACTTAGATCAGGTTTGCCTTAGTCCTTAAACTGATAGCCTTCCTCCTCAGCACTTTGGAGAGGTCTTTGCGAGCAGATTGTCCCAATACAAAATGTCTTTTGCTCTCTTGGTCTTTTTGACTCCCTTTGTTCGCCCCAAAATCAAGACTGTTTCTATAGGTCCTGCAAAATATAGTGAACCTGGGGTATCTGTGTTTAGCTGCTTTAAGCCCTTGTTCATTCTCAGTGTGTTGAGTGACACCAGGCCAGTGCTCTAGTGTATTTGTGTCCCTTCCTTCATGCTTCCTGTATATGATGACGTTAACTGTTTTAACTCCCTGGTTCAGGGGACCTTATGCACAATGGAACATAAAGCTACTTATTACAGTCATCGCTGCTTTTATTTCAGATCTGCAGAAGCAAATGATTAGACTTTTCTTCCTTGTTTGCCTTAATTTGAAAGTTCTACTGAAACTTACTTAACATCACAGCAATGCACATGCTTCTAGGCTGTACACAGAGTACACAGGTCCTGGATGTCCTGAGTGGAAAGCAAGAATTCAATCACTGGCTTGTCAGTGCCCCTTATAATATGTGTTGTTGATGGTGGTGGTTGTAGTGAAGTGCCCTTGAGCCAACTACTACTCATAGCAACCCTGTGAAAACCAGATCTGAATCTTGCCCTATCCTGTACCATCCTCATCATCTCTGATAGGCTCGACGTCATTGTTACAGTCGCTGTGTCAATCCATCTTGCTGAGTTTTTGTCTCTTTCACTGCTGTCTTTTTCCAGGGACTGCCGCCTCCTAACAGCATGCCCAGGGTATGTGAGATGAAGTTTCACCATCCTTGCTTCTAAAGAGCACTCTGGATGTTATTTCTCCAGGACAAACTTACTTGTTCCTTCCATAGTTCATAAACCTTGACTTACCCAGTGTGATATTATCTCTGGTATACTCAAGACTAAGGAGGACAGAAGGAGAATTGATGCCTTTGAGCTGTGGTGCTGGAGAAGAGTATTGAGGGTACCATGGACTGCTAGGAAAATAAATAGATTCATCCTGGAAAGGGTCAAACTGGGCTGCTCCTTGGTGGCAAGGATTCTAAGGCTCTGTCTAACATACTTTGGACATGTTGCAAGGAGGGACAGGAAACACATAGACTATTGTGGAGATTGATTTTAGAATTTAGATGCACTGTTATCAGTTGTGCTTAGCTAGCTGTACATGTTCATATCCTTGAAGATGTATCATGGAAGTGAAGCAGCCTAGAAGACACACATTTAACAAGTTAAAAGTACATGAGTCAAAAATTAAAAAGCAATAATATTCCAAGTAGAGGCTCTAATAGTGGCACAAATCAAGTTACAGAGGGAAGGTAGTTCTTACAATAAAAGGCCTATTGACTAGCACTTTGTCTATTATAGTATAAAGGTTAGTAACCACAAGATGTAAAGGCTCAACTATGTCATTTATTGTTCTTAAGTCCTGGAGCAAATACCATCTAACACTGGGTTGTTCTACAACTCGGAAGTCCGCATGCAAGGCAGAGGTGAAGTAAGGAACTGCTTATGGATTTTCCGTCAATTCCAACAACTAAGAAATAGTGAGAAGAGTTGGGCCCTCAGAAGGCTTTTAGGACCAAATAGTAGGCTCTTGTGTCCAGGAGAAAACGAATATACTTACCAGTAATGTTAACACTCACCAACAGCTCTTCTGGGAGGATCTAAATCGTTGAAGCGGTCTTTTGATATCTTGACTGCTGCTACCAGACAAGTTGCAGGATGACAACAGCATTAATGAAAACAAAAGATCATTACAGAAACAGTAATGGATGTCAGAAGACACTGAAATTTGCACTGGAATCTAAAGAAGCCAAAATAAAGAGAAGAAATACACAAGTAAGAGAGATGAACAGAAAATTTCAAACGGCAACTTCGGAGGAAAAAAAATAAAAATATTTAACAAAATTTACTAAGAGCTAGAATTAGAAAAGCAGAAGGTTTGTTGAGCAAAAACATGTTTGACATTTCTGAAGCTGAAAGAACTAAAGACAAATCCAAACCTCAGGTTGCAATACTGATGGATGCTGTGGGCAAAATCATGATCCAGGAAACCTCAAAACAGGATGGAACGCATACACAGTTCCATTGCCAAAAAGAGTTAATCAGTACTGAACCATTTCAGGAAGTAGTAGGTGATCAAGAATCAATGGTGATGATGAAGTTTAAACTGCACTTAAGGCATTGGCAAAAGAAAAAAAGACCTAGAATTGTTAGACTACAATTTGAGGTGTTTCAGCAAACATATGCAGGTCTGGACATGCTCTCCAGTCTTTATGCCAAGAAATTTGGAAGAAAGCTGCCTGGCCAACCAACTGGAAGAGATCTATATTTGTTCTTATTCCCCGAAAAAGTGATCCAACAGAATGTGGAAATTACCAAACAATACCATTAACATTCCATGTGCCATAAATCTTGAAAAATGAGTAAAACATACTCATTAGAAATAAAAAGTTAGTCTGAGGAGTCAAAAATCCTTTGTTCCCATTCTATTAGCTCCACAGTTTTTGCACCATCCTTCCAATCAATTTATGCTTTTATATCTTTTTGTCTCCTGTCCATCCTCTACCCTTTTTTCCTTTTCAAAATACAAATGAAGCTGTAACATTCCCACACTGTAAGCCTTTCTAGGATAGGACTTCCTGCACAATAGAAAGACAATCTCTCCACCTTCCATGACTTCCTTTGTTATTATGTGCTGTCAAGGCAGAACCAACACACAGCTGACCCTGCAGCAGGTTTTCAAAGGCCCTGAATCACACAGGAGGAGATGCCTCTCTCTTGAGTGAGTAGTGGATTCAAACTACCTGACTTACTAGTATATGTTACCTGGTTTCTGCTTGCCTCCTCTTCACCCTCATTCCAGTCTCCCTCTTGCTCTCATTACCTTCCAGCTACACTGGTCAGATCTTAAAAGAATGAGGGTGGCCATATTTGACCTCCTGTGAGGTCAAGAATGCCCCCCCCACACACCTATTTCTGCTAATGGCAACACCAGTCTTACTTCTGGTACTGGGTGCCACATTCATTGCAATAGCTACCTAGATGTCACAGAACCAAAATCATGACTATGGGGTTTACTAGGGAAGGTTACAAGTTAGTTTGGGTTGGCAACAGATTGTAATTTCTCAGTCAGGATAGCTGCTTAAGCATACTCACAGGCCCTTCAGCTGGCTTTAGTCCAGTATGACAAGACTTCACTTGCTCACTGCTGTAGTGCTGTAACCAACTCAGAGCTGACCCTTCAGGTTTTCATTGGCTGTAAATCATACTGGAAGAAATTAACCATCTTTCTCCTGTGGAGCAGCCAGTAGATTCAAACCTACCACCTTTGGGTTGGCAAAGGCCCCCAGCTCTGACTCTGTGGCAGCAGTCCCAGGCCAGCCATGTCTTACGTTGGTCTCTGACTCCCTACTGTGACTGCTTGGTACTCTCTTGTAGATTCTGGTCTGACTTGCTCAGGAGTGTCTGGCCCAGAGGACATGCTCTGTAGTCATTGTCTGCAGCTTTCTTGCTGGCAGTCAAATTCCCAATTTCTGCCACTGAACCTGCTTCATTTGAACCTGGCAGCATACTGGCCAGTGTCCCTATGAGTAAACTTACCCGTTCTATTTGCATGTTCCCATCCAGCCACGTGGCAAAGGGAAGTGGCCTAGGAAAAGCCATTTGTGTTCACAAATGTCCTCCTTGTTTAAGAGACTACACGGGGAGTGGGGAGTCACTCACCTTCATGAGTTGGTGGGCTGTCCGTGGTATGTAAATTCCTCAGTCACTATTAGGTTGAGGTCTCCTGTGCTGGCCTTTCTTGGGCCCTTATGAGTAAAGGGTGGCTTTAAAACATACTGAGGCAATCCAAAGTAGGAAATTAGTTTTAAATCCCACCCTAATAACAACGTACCTATTCTTCCTCTATACCTTTCCTCCTGTGTATGCATTTGAGAAGGATGTAGCATTAGGATTGGAGAATGACTCCTCAACAACTTGTGTTATGTAGAGATGACACAACCTTGCTTACTGAAAGCAATGACTTGAAGCAGTGTAGAAGATCAAAGACTATAGCCTTCAATATGGATTACATCTCAGCATCAAGAACACAAAATCCTCACTGCTAGACCAATAGGCAACATCATGATGGAGAAAAGATTGAAGTTGTCAAAGATTTCATTTTACTTGAATCCACAATCAACCCCTTGTGATATCAGCAGTCAAGAAATCAAAAGATGTGTTGTGTTATGAAGATCTGTCAGAGACCTTTTCCAGAGTGGCAGGGTTGTCATTTTAAATACTTAGTTGTACCTGAGCCTAGTCATGCTTTTTTCAGTTGCTTTCTGTGAACCTGAAAGTTGGACAGTGCATCAGGAAGACTGAAGATGATTCAAAGTCTTTGAATTATAGTTTATAGTGTGGAGGAAGAATATTGAATATTCAGTGGACTGCCACAAGAAAAATCTGTCTTGGAGAAAGTAAACCGGGGTGCTCCTGAGAAGCAAGGATGGTGAAATTAGATCTCATGTACACTGGGTATATTGTCAGGAGAGGCCAGTCCCCAGAAAAAGATGACATGCTGGGAAAGGTGGAGAGTCAGAGAATAAAGACAACTCTGTGTAAGATGGGTTGACGTGGTGACTGTACTCGGGGGCTCCAGCATGGCAGAGACAGGACCTCGCAGGGTCGGGCAAGGTTCTGAGTTGTTCGTGGGCCACTGTGAGTCGTAGTGACTTTGAAAACTAATTAACATAAAACTAACAAAAGTTTCAAAATATTGACTACATCTTGTTTCACGTGGTTTTTTTGGGTTGGTTTATTTTTAAAAAAAAAAAAAATTAATAATGTCAATGAAAATTTACAGAGACTTTGTTTCCATTAATTCATTGTTGCACTTTTCTCCCCTCCTATCCCCTCCTTCCCCCAAGTACCCTCCCCTCTTGGAAAAGAAAGTCACATGTGTTTTTAAAAAGGCTAATTTTAGACCCGGATTTTGAAGACTTGTCTTGATTTGTGAACTGCTCTGAAGGCTTGGGCATGGGTGCTGAGAGCTTGGCTGAAGTGAAGGGTCCTCGTTGTCACTGGAATGATGATAGTGTGGGCAGTATTGTCGGTCTTCCATAGTTTCTAAAGAAGGTCTGCAAGTTAGGAGTTACTAGTGATGAGGCGTAATGTGCTGTCAGCTGAGAGGTTGGCAGTTGCTTCCCGTAAAGGATCTGAAGCGTCAGAAACCTGATGGAGGGTCACGAGTTGGAATTGACCCACAGCAGTAGTTTGGGATGGGAACGCGTGCGTCTTTTGGAGACTGATGTAAAGTAGAGGAAAATGTCTTTGGGGGCTCCGGCTGGGCCTGAGTCACTGGGCCGTCGTGAGGTGACCATGTGGAGAAGGTGCTGTAAGGGTTGGGCTTGCTCTCATCTATGAGGCAGAACAAAGGTGCTGCCTGTTTCCCTTAGTCCTAGCTCAGACTTCGGGGGCCCCAGGAAGTGCCTGCTGGGCATCTCCAGGACAGTTCTGCAGCCCTTGGCACTGTAGACACTGCCCCTCTGCTACATCCAAGTGGGCTGTGGAGGGAGTGAGCACTGGGCATGGCCTGCTTCCTCTGGGCTGGACAGGTTCCTCAGCATGGAATGTGACCACTGTGCCCATTTAGTGGACACTGGAGAGCACATAGTCTTATTTGTTCATTGGTCCGGGTCAGTGCTTCTCAAATCCTTTTCCACTCCTGCACATCTGCACGAAGTGCTGTGATCTGGTGGTTGGGGAATGTAGCTTTGAAAAAGCCTCCAGTTAGTTCATTGAGTTCCAGGGAGTGGGAACACACAATTCCCCGCCCTCCACCTTGAGTCTCATTGTAGTAATGGTTTACTTGAGGACGTATTAAAAGCAAGCACTTCTCTTTCTTTAGCCCACACCAGTCATCCTCCTGAAGGAGGGGACTGACAGCTCCCAAGGCATTCCTCAGCTGGTGAGCAACATCAGCGCCTGCCAGGTGATCGCTGAGGCCGTGCGCACCACGCTGGGCCCTCGCGGCATGGACAAGCTCATCGTGGACGGCCGAGGTGAGGCTGGGGGTTTCTCGAGGCCACTGTGTGGCCACAGAGGCTCCTCGGATGTGTTAAGGGCTGGGGGAAACCCCTGTGCTTTTCCTATGGGATTACTAACTGAACCATTCCCTTCTGGACATGATCCTGCATGCTGAGCCTGGGAGAGTATGTGGAGTCAGGAGGCCTCAGGAGCCGAGCACCTTGTAGGGTGATTGCCACCTAGAATCGGGCCTAGAAAACAACACAGGCTGGTGAACAAGAGTGGATGGAACTAGGCCTGTGCGCTCTAGCGTTGGGTTGGAAACACGAGGCAAACTTGGATAGGCAGAAGGCCCTCCAGTGGTGAGGGATGCGGAGAGAACGGAGCAGTGTGGCCCTGAGTCCTAAGAGCTGGCTGGTGGGACCATGCGGTGTGGGCTCAGGCTGGCGAGGCATGGTGGACACTTCGCTGTTCTCTGTGTTCTCGGCAGCACTCCAGCCTCCACATTTCTTGTTTAGCTCCCTAGAGGCTGGGCTGGGGGCGTTCCACACCCACGGGCCTCGCAAACTCGATGATCTCAGAACCTGAATGCTGGAGAGCATGTCACTGGAGTGCAGTCACACGATCAAGTGGTGGATTTATCTGTTTTCATTTCTGACTGGCATTGGCCTTGCCTCTGGTGGCTTTCTTCACTGCATAATGAAGCTGAGGTAGATGATGCCCTTTTCTCTTCCACTGACATGTGAGATACAAGCTGATACCTGCATTAAAGTCCTCACATCAGGTTTAGCTGTGCCCAGTGCTGTTTAAAGAGAATTGAAGATAGACTTATCAGTCATAATTAATGTTATCAAACAAAATCTGTATAAATGATTTATAAGCCTTTTAAAAAAATTTTTTTATTATTATTTTGTGTGTGTACCGTCAGATCGGATCTGACTGGTACAGGAGACTGCCCCTCCTTCTCCGGCAGAGCATCTGATGGATTTGAACCACACACCTCTGGGGTTGCAGTGCAGCTTCTTGCTACTGGACCACTAGAGCTCCCCTGATTTATAAACTTTTAGGAAAAGTTAAAAGCTGGTATGTTAGGTGATTACATGGACAGTAAATAAACTGAGAATAAAGAAGCAAATAAAATTGGTAATCCAGAGAGAAAAGGACAGATGGAACCTGGGAGATGGTGATCTTGGGCATCTTGTGACTTTAGTGGGCCCCCTGCAGGCAGAGCTGATCGTTATAGACTGCTGTTGATCTCCTCTTCCCTTAGTCCCTGCCTGGGCCCCTTCGCCCCCTCTCAGGACAGTGTTTAAGAAAGGTGTTTTAAATTTTTACCTTGTGCTTGTTCCTTTTAAGGTAAAGCAACAATTTCTAATGATGGAGCCACAATTCTCAAGCTCCTCGACGTCGTTCATCCGGCAGCGAAGACCCTGGTGGACATTGCCAAGTCCCAGGACGCTGAGGTAGGGTCAGCTGTGTGTTTAATAATAAATAGCAGATGCTCACATGAGAGCTTTGCTTTCCTCTCTGTACAGTTTCATTACCTAGTTGGTCAGGGTTCATGCCTATACAAACAGATGTAATGACCAGTTCCTATGTATGCTTAGCTCTTTGTGTTCACTCCCATGGTGGAACACGGGTAATGCTGAGAACAGCAGGTTTGCACTGTAAAAGTACCATTGGGTGTGTGGAACCCCTGGGTGATACCACTGGTTATACAACTAGCCAAAGGTTGGTGGTTCAAACCCATCCAGAGGCATGGTGGAAGACAGGGCTGGTAGTCGGCTTTTGAACAGTCATGGTCTTGAAGCCTCCAGCGCTCTCCTGTGCACCCAGTGTCACCACAGGCCAGCCGACAGCAGTAACGTGGAGGGTTCACTATAGAGTATAGTGTTCTCAAGGCTGTAGTCTTTACAGAAGCAGACTGCCACCTCTTTCTTCCTCAGAGCAGCTGTCAGGTTTAACTCACTGGACTTTGTGTTAGTCCATTAAGAGTTCCTCTTAATCAGGCACATGGTGTTGGAGGGTGGGGCCTTAGTGCCTGCATGTCTGCTGCTCTGCTCTTCCAGGTCGGTGACGGCACCACTTCAGTGACCCTACTGGCTGCTGAGTTTCTCAAGCAGGTGAAGCCCTACGTGGAGGAAGGCCTGCACCCCCAGATCATCGTCCGCGCTTTCCGCACTGCTACCCAACTGGTACGTTGTGCGGCCTTCCTGACCCTGCTCTGAGTGCCTCCCTGTCTCCCTTAGCAAAGATGATTCTCTCATGTGAGTTACAGAGGGCTCAAGAGCAGTGTTCTTGAGCATCTTCTGAGTTCAGCTCTCAGCTTGGCCCCTTAGATTTCATTGCCATTGCACTACCTGCCTTGCTTAGTTGTTCTGGGTTTCAGTCTTTCCTAAAGGCTGTGATTTGAGGTGGTCATCTCTGGAGTGACTGACACAGCACCTGAAATCAGAGGTACTTGGTAATTGAGAGCTTGGTTTCCTTCTTAGCAGCTACCTCCTGGTCCATTTTGAGGCCATGGAGCACGTCACCTGATCCCACTGTGCTCTCCTCCCTCCCTTTCCTGGGAATCTTGTCTGTGATGGCATTAAAATGAGTTCCAGGAAAAGGGAGGGCTTTTGAGACATAGTGCAATGTGTTGGAGGTTGTGGTCCAGCTTTTAGTGAGCCAGAAATTATTTAACCTTAGAATACTCCTGGTTGTATTCCTTGCTCTTGAGTTGTAACCAGCTCATACTGGCTCTTCAGCGGGTGTTCCGAGCCTGTAAAATCACACTGGAGGTGATTGGCCATCTTCCACCTAAGCAGCTCTTGGTAGGTTTGAACCGTCAGAGACGCAGCTCCTTACGGACTGCGTCACCAGGGCTGCTTAGCTTGGAGTTGAGGTGTTTAACCTGAGGGAGTGAGCAGATTGAGCGTGAGCAGGAGGCTCTGGAATCCACGTCCCCATGAGAGAACCTCTACTTCTGTCTTGGCAGGCAGTTAACAAGATCAGGGAGATCGCCGTGGCCGTCAAGAAGGAGGATAAAGAGTAAGTTTGCCTCAGTTTCCACAGAGCTTTGCCTGTGCACAGTTTGAACATAGACGTGTGTTCTAATCTCAGTTTGGGCCTGGGCCTATATGGCGCCTCTCAGACCCCTGACTGAACCCTCGCCACGTTCGAAAAGAGGCTGCAGATGATTTTAAGTATGACTGCCATCTCTGCCCTTGATAATACTGCGTCTGAAGATGCAGAACGTTAGGCTGGCTGAGATGTCCTTGTTGTCATGGAACCACAAAAGGGCTTTCCCGCCTTGTGTTCAGGGAGCAGAGGAAGCTGCTGGAGAAGTGTGCGATGACCGCTCTGAGCTCCAAGCTCATCTCCCAGCAGAAGGCCTTCTTTGCCAAGATGGTGATGCACGCAGTGATGATGCTCGATGACTTGCTGCAGCTCAAGATGATCGGGATCAAGAAGGTGCAGGGCGGAGCCCTAGAGGTGAGACAGCTGCAGCCTCCAATAAGCTGCCTGCTTTCCTGGACACCCTTCCGGTGGCCTAATGTGCAAGGCAGGGCAGGTCTCCCCCACCTGGAGGAGGTGGCCCGGGTCCCGTCACCGTCATCTGCTTCTCTGCATCTTCCCAGAATCCCTTTGGTTCCGTGTATATGTGTTGAGCTGGGGGGAGCTAGGCTACAGCACGTAGATGGAATATGTGTGTTTTTGCAAGTGACGGGCCCACGCAGTAGCAGGGGACAGCCTCTGCTTTGCTGCTCATGGTAAGTCCTTTTCTGATGGTGTGAGGACTTGAGCATCACCTGTCAGCAGATGCTGTAGCGGCCAGTCGTAAAGAACACCCCAGCAGGCCTTTGCCGCACTTAATATCTAAAAATGAGATGCTTTTTCTTCTCTTGAAGGGGCCACAAAAACATGCTGCTCTTTTGTCGGGACATAGTTCACCCTTTCAGGCTCACAGCCACAAACACATTCTGCCTCAGCAAACTTGGTTTCTTGTCAGCTCTGAGCTGTGGAATTTTGTTTAAACAGGAGTCCCAGCTCGTCGCTGGCGTTGCCTTCAAGAAGACGTTCTCTTACGCTGGGTTTGAAATGCAGCCCAAGAAGTACAACCGTCCCACGATTGCCCTTCTCAACGTTGAGCTTGAGCTGAAAGCAGAGAAGGACAATGCTGAGATCAGAGTCCATACTGTGGAGGTAGGGACATGCACAGGGCTGGACACAGCCGCTTCTTGGGCCAAATTCTGCAGCTTTGGGGCTGCCTGGGGCCCAGCGTAGCTTTTCAAGCCTCTTCAGGAGTTTTGTTCCTCCTGCCTGCTAAGTACTGATGTCTGAACCCAGAGTTCTGTTCGACCTGAGGAGACTTTGATGGTCAAGAGCTGTTTGAAATGTTATGCTGAGGCTCCAGAGAGGTGGGCATTGCTTTTACTAAGCCTGCGCAGTATTTCCAGTCACTGGTGGGCTTACCTCGTAGACAGGTTCACTGCTGTGCTGACATGCGCCTCTCTTTGGTTGGTATTTTTGAGGCTGCTCTTGGAGCTCCCAGTGTCACTTGGCAAGAAGCAGGCATTCTTGGTTATCCTCAGTGCAGATTTGTGGGCGCCTTGGGAAGGGGGCTTTGTCCTTTGAATCCCAGGGTACAGTGCCTCAGAGGGCGGCCAGACTACCTCACCCCAACACACACACCCAATTCTGCCAGTTCAGAGCCACTACCAGCCCTGTGGTTGGTAACTTTACACTTGTTCTGAAGATTTTCAGTGGATTTGGGACCACAGAAAGGTTGTCCTATTGGCCCCTGTTAACTCTCAGTTAAATTAAGGTGTTTGATTAGCCGTCAAATGTGCTAATTTCACCCAAAAGGCCCTCACCCTTTTCAGGATTATCAGGCGATTGTTGATGCTGAGTGGACCATTCTCTATGACAAGTTAGAGAGGATCCATCGTTCGGGGGCCAAAGTCGTTTTGTCCAAACTCCCCATTGGGGATGTGGCCACCCAGTACTTCGCTGACAGGGACATGTTCTGTGCTGGCCGAGTGCCTGAAGAGGACCTGAAGAGAACAATGATGGTAAGCACACTTTGACAGGCCTCTCTCCTGGGATATGGGAGCATACGGTCAGGTTGACTGATCTCAGCCAGTCCTCATGCATGCCGTCTGGCCATATGTGCTCACTCCTGCTTCCTGCTTTGTTCTGATCACACCAGTCTGTGCAGGTGCCCAGCAATGTGCTGTAACTGGCTGGATACGTCCGTGCTGAGGCTTTCGCCAGTTTCTTTCTGTCCTTCTTGAGCATCCAGAAAGGCACTGTCACATGTGGAACCCTCCTCCTGGCTTTGGTCCTGGGCGGAGTGACCTGCAGCAGAGGCCCTGTCTCCTTTGGACTATTCCTGTTCACCTTCCCTGCATTTTTGTTCTTTGTTCTCCCTGTGAGGCTGAGGCTACCCAGCACGGTGCTCTGGGCTCCAGGGCAGAGTGTGTTATACAAGGTGGCAATGGGTTGGGGTAGCGGGAGGGTCCCTTATAACAAGCCCTCCTTGTGCCGCTCAGGCTTGTGGCGGCTCCATCCAGACCAGCGTGAACGCTCTTTCAGCCGATGTGCTTGGCCACTGCGAGGTCTTCGAGGAGACCCAGATTGGGGGTGAGAGGTGAGCCGAGGCCTAGCTGTCTGCTAGTGATCTGTAGGTGTTGGGCTTCTAGCGGCACATGAAACTCAGGTACCTAGAGTTTGATGAGGAGAGGAAAGGCCTAGTTAGGTCGGAGGTCTGGCTGTACTCAACTTTATGTCTCGGACTCTGTGAAACAGATATCTTGAGGGTAGAATTGGGGACCCTGTGATAACTGTGGGGTAGCTGCCACGTGGCATGAGAGGTGGGCTGGTGGGAGCATGCCCACCATCCAGTGAAATGCATTATCGTGTATGTCTGCTCTACTCACAGGTACAATTTCTTCACTGGCTGCCCCAAGGCCAAGACCTGCACCATCATCCTCCGCGGCGGGGCCGAGCAGTTCATGGAGGAGACAGAGCGGTCCCTACATGACGCCATCATGATCGTCAGGAGGGCCATCAAGGTACTGGCCACTGGCCTCTTGCCTGCGTGACAGTGCCAGCTTCCAGGATGCTGCCTCTGTCTGGGAATTACTGTCTCATGAGCCTGTCATCCTGGGGTGCTGTGAAAGGTCCTCATTTGGCCCAAAGTCAGAGAAGCTGAGCCTGAGCCTTCATAAGTCAGTCATGCCGCCTTTGGGCTTGGATTGGTCCCTACCAGCAGACGAGGGCAGTTACAGCCGGCCAGCCCGCCCAGTGCTTTTGTGTTTGTTCAGTGCCATTGTATTTGCTGGCAGGTGATTGGGGTTTGCAGACAGTGCTGTGAGCTGGGCGCTGAGGCTTGGGCTGGGGAGGACGCAGCCGCACTCCAGGGTAGACTGGCTGGCACTGGTGGGTGCCAAGGGTGCTGAGGTGTGGGTGTGGTCTCTGCAGAACGACTCCGTCGTGGCTGGTGGTGGGGCGATTGAGATGGAGCTCTCCAGGTACCTTCGAGATTACTCCAGGACCATCCCAGGAAAGCAGCAGCTGCTGATTGGAGCTTATGCCAAAGCCTTGGAGATCATCCCACGCCAGCTGTGTGACAATGCTGGCTTTGATGCCACCAACATCCTCAACAAGCTGCGGGCCCGGCACGCCCAGGTAGGCGTTCCCATCAGGGCCAGGGTGGACACTGTGTGTGCTCTGAAGATGGGCTGTGAGTGCAGAAGTTCTTGGCCCTGCTGGGTGCTCAGGACCAGAGTGGACATGTTGTGTGCCCTGAGCCCAGCTCAGGTGGTGAAATCAGAGCAAACTGAGCTGGCCCCGGGCCCCGTGAGGTCAGGGGAGTGCAGTCTGGCTGAGAGGCCCAGGACCTCTCCTGTGTCATTCCAGTACAGGGAGTGCACTTGGGAGGGCTGTGGGGCCCTGTGACCTGCACAGACTTGTTTTTCACACTGCTGAGAATTTGTAGGATGTAGTACATCTATGCCAGCAGCACTCGGGTAGTGACTTTGACTTTTGTTAGGATCTTAAGCAAGTCTTTCCCCCTTCCATATCTGTAAAATGACTCGCTGAAGCTATGGTTTGGTACAGTAAGGGATTCAAAAGTATTTGGGGGGGGTGTGGTGTGTGTGTGTGTGTGTCCCCTGAGGAATCCTGTGTGTGTGTGTGTGTGTGTGTGTGTGTGTGTGTGTGTGTGTGTGTGTGTGTCCCCTGAGGAATCCTGATTTGGTGTCTGTAACTGAGGCACTCTGAGCATGGGCACCTACGGTGGCAGCTTGCCTGGAAGAGGACCCAGAGCTCGGTGCAGTCAGTGTGTCCACTTCTTTTGTGTGGCCACAGGAAGTCTTGCTCAGGCAGCACTGCCAACAGTCTGGACTTTCCTAGGCACCCTCGGCCCTGTGGAGAGCGTGCAGGAGCCATTTAACGTCACCTGTCCTGTTTCCTCCTCCCTCTGTTTCCTCCCGTTTTTCAGGGAGGCATGTGGTACGGCGTGGACATCAACAACGAGGACATCACTGACAACTTTGAGGCCTTCGTGTGGGAGCCGGCTATGGTGCGCATCAATGCCCTGACTGCAGCCTCTGAGGCCGCGTGCCTCATCGTATCAGTTGACGAGACCATCAAGAACCCCCGCTCCACCGTGGATGCCCCTCCTCCAGGGGGCAGGGGCCGAGGCCGGGGTCGCCCCCACTGAAGAGACCACTGAAGATGGCCTTGTGCATACTTCACTCTCCCCATCGCGCCTGAGTGGTGCCAAAGGAAGGGGTAGGACTTGGTCCAGTCCATTGTCCCTAGACTTTATTTAAATAAACTGAAGGCTTAGTGTTATCTTTAGAAATTATCTGATGCTGTGGTTTCCTCACAGACATCCCAGTGATGAGAATTTGCATGCTCTCTCCTGTTGACCATGGTTCTGTTAAAGGCAGTGTGTGTGTGGGTGTGTCCAGCTTTGCTCTGGGAGGGGGACTTCATACATAGCAACCTTGACTGCTTCTTACAGGGGCAGGCTCTGCCTGAGGGGCTCCATCTAGCCACAGTCTTGGTTTTGGAATCCACTGGGGGGATGTGGGCCTTTTGTTTGAAACCAGCACATTCTCCACAAGGCCACAAGCCATTCTGCCTCTCTTCCCACTTTATCAGAATGTGTTCAGTCACCTGGGACCCTTCCTACTTCCTACCTTTCTGTGCTTCTGGCTCAGCTTTGGACCCTCTTACTCAGCACTTTTGTTATTGTGTTTAGTCAGCATCTTGAAGTTGAGGGCTCTTGGGAAATCAGATCCTCTCAGCACAAGTGGCCTTGTCCAAGTGCACAGAGGTAAGATGACTGGAACACCCACCAGGTGGGCTCCATTCAGTTTGCAGTGTCTGAGGGCCGTTCTTCCACACCAGTGTCTTTTGTTTACTAGCTTGTCCTTACAAAGTATGAAGGACAAAAGATGAAAGAATACCTTATTACTGTTTCTTAACACTTGTCTTTGCATCTCTTTTTGGTAGAGATCTTTCTTTTTCTGGATCACTTTGAATTACTTTCTAGTCTTGTCTCTTTGACCTACCTTCCTGGTTTAGTGGACATGGACTCTTGACATCTGTCTGGGCTTATTTTATCTCACCCTCCCTCATTCTTGAAGGACAGTTTTACCAGGTGTCAGGTTCTTGATGGACAGGCTTGGTTTGGGTCTTACTTTTTTTTCCTTCACGTTGCATCATTCCACTGCCTGCCTATCTCCGGTGTTTCTGAAAATTAGCACTTGGTTTTGCTGAGGACCCTTTACATTTGACCATTCATGGCTCTCATTACTTTTCAAGATCTTCCATGTCTTCACTTTTTGAGAGCCTAGTTATAGTATTAGGACCATGCAGGAGGTCCTGGCTGCGGATGCATTGGGATGGGGCTCCAGTCCCGAAGTACAGTGCTGTGAGTGAGAGAATACTCTCCATATTTGTAAAAAGAAAGATCTCTTAACACAGCTGTTCAAATACACATTATCATCTAAACCCAAAAAGGAATTAGAGGGTTTCTACTAACTTGCAGTCCAAAATTGACTGAACACAATCAAAAGGTACCAGTAATAATTGGTGACTAGAATGCAAGAGTTGGAAACAATGAAGAATGGTAGCTGGGAAGTCCTCTCTTGTTGACAGAAAGGATGAATATAGAATGATCGAATTTTATATGTTCAGTTACTCATAGCTAATACCTCTCTTAGATACAAACAGCAACTATACACCTGGACTTCACCTGATGGACTGCTCATGAATCAGATTGACCTCATTGGAGAAGCTCAGTATCAGCAGTCAAAACCAGGCCAAGTGCTGACTGGAACAGACCATGAATTAACCCCTGTGCAAGTTTCAGTTGAAATGGAAGAAAATGAAAACCAATCTGTGACCTTGAGTCTTTCCTACTTGAATTTAAAAGCCACTTCAAAAATAGGTTTGAGGCACTAAACACTGATGAATGAACACCAGATGTGCTGAGGGGTGACATTAAAGCTATCCTCTGAATAATGCAAGAGGTCATTACATACAGAAGAAAAAACCAAAATGGATGTCAGAAGAGACTGAAAATTACACTAGAGCATGGAGAAGCCAGTACAAAGGGAAGAGATACTGACGTAACAGACCTGAACAAAAGGATTCAAAGGGCAGCTCTAGAAGACAAAACCAAGTATTATAATGGAAAGTGCAAAGAACTGGAGCGTTAAATTCAAGCCTCAAATTGCCGTATTGAAAATATTGTTGGAAAAAATCTTGAATGATCCAGGGATCATCAAAAGAAGATAGAAGCTATACAGAGTCACTATAGTGAAAAGAATTGGTTGACACTAAAATATTTCAGGAAGTACCATGAAAGGGCCAAGGGTGGTGAAGGAGGTAGTAGTTCAGGATGGAACCCGCTCACCAATCTATGCCAGGAAATGTGAAGAACAGCTGCTGCAGCAACTGACTGGAAGAGATCTGTATCTGTTCCTGTTCCCAAGAAAGGTTATCTAACAATGATGAAAATTATAAAATAATAACCATTTTTTAAAAATAATTATTGTTAATAATTTCACATATTTGGAAGCAGGAGTGGCATCCACTTCCTAAACCACTTGCCTCTGGATACTATGAACTCTGAAAAATGTTGATAGTTGTAGAGGGGCTTTGGGTCTTTGTGTTCATAGGGTTGCTGTAAATTGTGCTCAACTTGAAGGCAACAAGAACAATAATGTTACATGCAAAATACTGCTGAAGATCACCCCGTGTACTGGCTACAACAGTTAATTGACAGAACTCCCTGAAGTTCACACTGGATTTAGAAGAGGCCATGCCACCAGGACCTTCATTGCTAAAGACAGATGGGTTGTGGCTGAAAGCAGAGAATACCAGAAGGATGTCTAGATGTGTTATATTGACTGCAAAGGCTTTTGACTTTGTGGATCATAAACTATTGTTAACCTGTAGAAAAGGGCTCCCAGAAAATTGTGCTCACACAAAATCTATACCTAAACCAAGACGCTGTTATTCAAACCAAGCAAGGGAACACTGCATGGTTTAAAATCAAGAAAAGTGAGCATCAGGCTTGTCTTCTTTCTCCATAACTATTCAGTCTACACTAAGTAAATAATTCCTGAAGCTAGACTCTATGAAGAGGAGTGTGGCATCAGGATAGAAGGAAGACCGACTTAAATCAACCTGTCTTGTGCAAGTAATACAACCTTGCTTGCTGTAAACAAGGAGGACTTGAAGTGCTTGCAGAAGATCAGAGACTACAGCCTTCCATTCAACCTCAAGAAGACCCTTGCCACTGGAATAATAAGCAACATCATGATGTGGGGAAAAGATTGAAATTGTCATCAATTTCATTTTACTTGGATCCACACTCAACACCTTTGGTACCTACCAGAAGCACAAAATCAAAAGATGGGTTGATTGCATTGGAAAAGTGCTTGCTTTGGGGGACCTCTCCAGAGGACTGAGGAGCAAAAATGTCACTTTAAAGATTACTAAGGTGTGTCTGATTCAGTCTAGGGTGTTCATTCACCTGCTGTGCATCTTAAGAGCTAGACACTGAGTAATGATGACGGGAGAATTCATGCCTTTGAATTGTGTCGGAGAAAAGGACTGAATACCCCATGGACTGCCAGAAGAACAAACAGGTCTTGGACAGAAGGCAGCCAGAGTGCTTCTTGAAGGCAGATGTGCATACTTCATCTTACATACTATGGTCGTGTTGTCAAAGGAGAAGCTATTCCTTGGAGAGGGACAGCACACTTAAAAAGGTGGAGGGTCTGCAACGATGAATGAATGGAAATGCAAAGTCTCTGTAAATTTCTTTAAAATGAAAAAATTTTAAAAAAAAAGGTGGAGGGTCAGCAAAAGATGACAACCCCTCGACAAGATTGATTGACAGCAGTGACTCCAGCAATGGGCTCAAGTGCCAGAGATTGTGAGGATGGGACAGGACAGGGTCCAGGTCTGTTCATAGGGTTACTGTCTTGACCCAACAGCATACACTGGGTAAGGAGGCTGGCTGCCTCACACCCAAGGCTGTACATCCTACAGAAAAAGCAGACTCCTTCCTGTCTCTCCCATGGAGTGGCATGTGTGTCAAACAGTTGACCTTGTCATTAGCAGTTGAACCCTTAAACACTACCCCGGGGATCTTTTAGTCTTGTAGGATCTAAACACAAGATCCCCAAGCCTTAGAGGAACATTCGGCTCCCACATGGGTCAGAGCAGCGCTCCACTCCACGGCGAGTTTCAGAAGTAGACCCTTTGTGTTAAGGCGCCTGAATCACCAGCCTTCATGTGAACAGCAGGGTGTGTAACCGTTGGCACCACTCACAGGCTCTGGTTACTGCGTGTGTTCCGTCATGGTAGCCCGCTTGCAGGGGGTGGGATGAGCCAGCACGCCCGTGTATCCAGGGGAGACAGCCCAGTTTCACCATCTTTATTGGATACAGAGCCATGAGTCCTGATGCCCGTGAGTCCTTTTACACACACACACTCATGTACATTCGGCAGGGGTATCAGTGGGATTGGAGCAAAGTGCTGGCATGGCAATGCAGTGAAGGGGCAACCCCTGGGGGCTGGAGGTACAGGCACCACTTAAGTTACAGAAAAGGAAGAGAGCCCCCTCTCTGCCTCATGTGCTTAGGGTGGGCACAGTGACACCCCTGGTGCCCACAAAAGCCAGACCCTGGTCACCAGTGCTCTGCCCTGTGGCCCCAAGGGTTTGGGGAGGAGGTGGCCCTCTCCATTAGTCAGCCCTGGCCATGGCCCTCTGCTCTTCAGTCCTAAACCTTATCCTCAGGCAAGGGCTGCAGAGGGACACACCTGTCCAGTAATAAATTTAGACACACAATACACAACAGTATATACAGAGATGCACACCAAGGGCAGGCCTGGGGGAGAGGACTGCAACCCCTCGGGGCAGGGACAATACCCATGATGGGCAGATGGGGGGCAGGGCCCACTGCCCGTGTCCTCTGGTCACTCAGGCCCCACACCTCAGTCTTTCCATCCCATGTCCCCTGGTTGGTGGTCTTTGGCACCAGTAGTCACCCTGTGAAGGTCTCAGTTTAGTGCTTTAGAGGGACTGAGGTTCACCAGTTCCCCACTCACCAAGAAAGATCAGGAAAAGGGGACAGGCAGGACCCAATGACAGGACAAAGAGCTGACCCTTGCAGCAGGCACTGGGGAGAACTTGTTCTCGGGAGTGGTCTCCGAAAACACGAGATGCCTGGATCCTTGGGCAGACCCATTCCCCCTCCCCAGAGGGGTTTGCAGTGAGAGGTGTGGGGACAAATCTAGTGAGGCATGGTGGGATACTCCAATCATACACACCGCACAGGTGTGAGGATGGGGCTCTCCCAGGAGGGCTGGTGGGGCACCAGGAGTGTCTGGTCTGCCTCTTCGTGCCCTTCAGCTCTTAGTTGTGGAATGAGGAGGAGGAGGGGGGTGAAGAAGGGATGCCAAGCCTCCAGGGAGGCCACGCCCTGCCATCCTGTTCCCATGCCAGCCTGGCCGCAGGGAATAGTGGAGGGTCTGAGCAAGTGAGTGAAAGCACATCTTCCGGGAGGCAGCATTCAGTTGCTGTTGGGACTGGGTGCTAACGTGCGTGGTGGCCAGTTCTGGGACCAGGTGTGCGGTTGGACAGACACATTGACTTGCCATTCCTACAGGCAGTGGCTGAGGGGACATGTCCACCCCACACACAGCAGGAAATACAAGGTCAGAAATTTAGGTTGGGCATCTACTCAGAACCCTGGGAGGCCACCTTGCCACCAGGACAGGATGGAAGGTGGCAGCGGACAGCTGGATGGACTGTGGGCATCCCCTGCATTGCTTGTCTGTACCCATATGCCCAGCCATCCAGCCTTTACCCAGGGTCCGTGGTGGCATCAGAGAGAAACTGCTCATGGCCTCCCTCCTATCGAGGGAGGGGTGTACCTGAGGGCTGGCTCAGGCCGGCAGCTTCCCTTTGTGCTTTGTCTGGTCCTGGAATTGCAGATGGGTTGGGGGGGGCAGAGCGTAGGTGCCAAGGCAGGACACCAGGAACAGGCAACCTCCCTCTAGGGCAGAACCAAGTTTTGTTCGTTCCCTGGCTCCTGGGAGGTGGGAGCTGGTGGCATAGCTGTTCCACACAGAGGGCATACGTCATGACCAAGGCCAAGTACAGAGTGGGACAGAATACCGTGGGTACTCTGAGTTTCACAGAGGCCAGTGCGATGAGGAAAGCAGGTAATTGGGGGGGGCGGCGGGTGCTGCAGAGCTGGGGGGTGTGAGCCTGCCAGGGAGGACGGGTTACAAGGCAACTCTTGGGGCTCCAAGTCCCAGCCAGGCTGGGCACAAAGCTGATCCCTGGAGAGGACAGGGATGGGAGGGGACCCCAGCTGGGACTAGTCCTGCGCAGGAGGGCAGGAAACCCCAAGACGGAGTTAGATTAGCTGTTTAGAAGAACTTTCCAAATGAAGATTGGTGGATCCCATGGTCTGTCAAGGTGGAGGTTCTGGGACTTTGGATGCTGGGAACCAGCAGCTGGTCTGCGGGGGGACTGCCAAGATGAGTGGAAAACCCTTACATTCTGTCTTTTCTAAACTGACGGCTAGCCAGAGAAGGGACAGACCAAGCCACCTTCAGGTCCCCAGTAGAAGACTCCCACCCACACAGCCTCAGGGACGCAAAGGCCACAGACGCCTGCCCAGCATCTGGGTTAGGAGGACACTCCATGCAGACAGGGTTTCCCAGAGCTGGGCCACGACCCTGCAGAGGCTCAGAAATGTATGCAGGTGAGAAACATGCACCTTACGCACCACATGTGATGGAGTGACAGGCTTGACGGAGGGTCTTATCTTACAGAAATACTTGTAAATATTTTTCTGCCTCTCTGTCCTCCCCTTGAAAGGTGGTCTCAGTACCTTGAGGGAACATTTTGGTTGAATGGTTTAACCTTCCAAATCCACCTCCAGCCCAGCTTTTGGCTGACACAGGCCCCAAGGCCCACCTGCACCTCCCTGGCCAACATGAATCCAGGGTCTAGTGGGCTGTCTGGAGAAGGTGCCCCACAGGGGCTGGAGGGCAGGACAGGGTAGAGCATTGTCCAGCCTGGGGCTGGGGCCTTGAGAGGGGTGGGGCCCGCCTGAACCAGCGAGGAGCCATGGGGTTATTGCAGGTCCCTGGACGGTGGTACCCATGCTGGTGGTGGCCGCTCCTCTGTGGCTGGGCCTGCTCCAGTGAGGGTAGCCAGGTCAGGGTCCGTGGTTCTGTTGTCCCAGCAGGAAGATGAGAAACTGTCAACCCCCGGAAACCAGAGCTAACACGAGGCCTCTGAAGGTCTAGTCCAAAGCAGCGTCCCTCTGGGGGTCTGGAGTGTCCTGGCGGGGGCCCTGCTGCCCCCCAACCCGGGTTAGCAGCCGCCATCCACCTTGACGTGCAAGATCTTGGAGAAACCAGGTCTCCGCCGCAGGGCCTGCAGACAGGGCTTGATCAGTCCTCACCTGGATGGGGTGGGTTCCCCATGGCCCACCACACAGGGCCACACCCCTCACCTGGAGTTTTGTCACCATGTCCTCAAACAACTTCTGGGCCTCGGGACTGCTGGGCTCTTTAAAGTAATCTGCAATCCCAATCTGGACCACGATGGACTTGAGGTTCCGGCAGATGCCTGGAGAGAGGGAAGGGTGCATGTCTGGGGCATGGAGTTTCTTCAACCCATTAATCAACAGATCAGACAGCCACTGGCAGAACCATGTGCCTGTTGCTGAGGATGTGACATGCAGAGCAGGCACACAGGCTGGGGGCGCTGAGGCCGCACCTGCTCTGGGGACTGTGGGACAATAAGTGCCCAGGCCCCCTGGGGCAGAAGACAGGTTTGTGTGAACCACTGAGTGTTCAGGGACCCGAGGCAGAGGGGACAGATGTGCATGGCCCAGTGAGCCTACAGGGGCCCAGGGCTGAGGGGACAGGTGTATTTGGGCCTGGGCAAGAGCTGCAGACCACTGAATGCCTAAAGTGAAGTGATGAATCTAACCAGAGCGTGCAGGGAGAGCACACAGGGACCACTAAGCTGAGAGCCACGGACTTAACTGACAGATGTCTCCACAGAGCATGTGAGACAGGAGGAGATGGGGCTGAAAGAGCCCTGGAGACGGATTTTGACAGTTTGGGAGGCTGAGTGGTAAGGTCTAAGGTATGGCCGTGAGGCTGAAGGTGAAAGTATTGAGTGACCAGGACAAGCGGTCTTCCCAGAGCCCTGGTAGTCCTGGGTGCAGGCCTCATTAGGGTAGACCCCTGTGTCATCAGTGCAGGCAGAGGCGTGACTGGGAGTGGAAGGGCATGGCTGGTCAGGGCATGCAGTGCCTGCACCACGAGAGGGAGAGGGGACCTCACATGCGTCACTCATTCAGCACCGTGGGAGTCAGTCTACAAGATGGGACAATAGGCAAGCTCTGGTGGCCTAGTGGCAAGAAGGTGTACTGCAATAGCAGAGGTGCACGGTTCAAATCCACCAGATGCTCTGCTGGAGGAGGAGGAGGAACAATCTCCTGTACCAGTCAGATCTGATTTGATGGTACACACACATACACACACACACAAAATAATAATAATAATAAAAAAAGATGGGACAATAAGACTCAAGGGCTTTGACCGGCCTAACGCCACCTTAGTCGAGGAGCCAGAACTAGGCCCCAGTCCAGCTTGTGTCCTGACCCTCTGCTCTCCAGCCACTGTCCAGCGCTGGTCTCCACCACAGACAGCACATGGCAGACAAGGTCGTAAAAGTGGCTGCTCAGGCCTGGTCCTGGCCAGCTCCAACACCACTGGCCTCAGGAGGCTTTGGAGGTCATGCCAGGGCAGATGGGGTGGGGGGGTGTCAGTGTGACCCCATTATGGAGGCCTAGGACTTGGTCGTGTGACTTTCTGTGAGAACGAGCTGAGGGTCCCGCCCCACCCCACATCCCTTGGAACTCACTGTTGAGGTTCACCAGGGCCATGGGTAGGGGAAGGGAGGTCACTGGGTGGCCATGGGACTTGCTGAGGGTCCTGTATCCCCACCTGTCCCTTCTTAACTGTTTAAGTGCTGCAGGGTCTTGGGGGGAAGTGTCACAGGGTGGTCACGTGACCTGCCGAGGGTCCCACCCCTCCCCATGTCTCCCAGGGGGACTCACTGTTGAAGTGCAGCAGGGCCTTGGGCGTCACGGGGGTGGCAGTGAGCACCAGCATCTCCAGTCCCTTCAGGCCTTCCCGGCAGACCTCAGCCGCCACCTCCTGGGTGATCTCCGACACATGGTCCAGCTCCAGCACCTGCAGCCGCATGCAGTTCCTCGCTGGGGGAAGGAGGAAGACCACATCCTGACCATACAGCCCAAGTCACCGCCTGCTGGGCACCCTGCACCTCTGGCCACCACCTACATCCCTCTGGGATCTAACAGAGCAGTGCCACCACAACCACCCCCTCAAAACCCCCAGGAAAGACTCACCCAGTGATGCCAGGCCCTGCACCCCACAGCCAGCGCCCCCGACCCCCAAGGCCCGGAGGTGGGGCCAGCAGCGACCAATCATCTGTAGGCACCGGTTGCTGAAGCGCGTGGGCTGCTGGCTAGAAGAGGAGTGAGGGGCAGTCAGGGAGGGCTTGGTGGTGAGCTCACACTGGCTCCTGTCCAAGAGCCCCTCTCTCGGGTTACGGCCCACCAGGGGACCCAGCTGATGCACTCAGAAAACAGCTCAGCCCTGACATCTCCTCACTCCTTTCCCACAAGGTAGGTCCCAGCGATCTAGAGACCTGGATAATTTCACTACACTCAAAACCATCATCATCCTCTGCCTGGATCATAAGTGTCCCTGCCAACTGTGGACCACAGGCCATTCATTCACGTATTGGCTTCCTCAGTCAACAGCTAAGAACTCAGCCAGGCCCTGCGGCTGTCAAGTCGGCCATTGCGCTCCAGTAGGAACTGACTCACAGCTGACCCTCCAGCAGGCTTTCAGAGGCAGTAAATCGCATGGGAGGAAACTGCCCTTTTTTCTCCCCAGGAGTAGCTGGTGAACTGGAACCTCATGTTTTTAGGTTGGCAGCACAACCACTTGGCCGCCAGAATGTAGACGTAAACAGTCTAGATGTAGTGCTTGTTCCGTGAATGGACTTGGGGATGGCCAGGTGGATCAGTGACACTGATGCCTTTCCCGAAAGCGGAAAGCCCTCAATGTCTTCTCAGCAGTTTGGGTAGAAAGCAAATGTGACCTCAGCCTTCCGAAGCCCCTCAACTCCCTGCAAATGCCGCCTTCCTGGACACCACATCCCTCCTCCCTCTGAATGCTATCTCCCTGAAGGCCTGACCCTCAGCATTTGTCCAGGCATCGATGTCTCAAGCATCTGCTATATGCTTGGTCCTGGGGCATGGGAATGTTCACAGCCTTTGCCCCAAGAACCAGGAATGCACAGGGGGACAGCAATACAAACAATGGTTCCAGAGTTCACCGCAGGCAAGGTGCTGAAAGGTCAACAGTGACACAATCCATGTGGGGGGGTGGGGAGCTCATGAAGGGACACTGCACAACCCAAGGGCTGGGGGCGAGGGCGCCTTCCAGGTTCCTCCCAACTAGCTCTCCCGTATATTACTCACTGGCCTCCCGCTCAGGTGACCAAGGAACGAGGCTTTCTAGCTCGTGGTCACTGTGCATGCACACTGTGTGCCTGGCTGGTGTTATAGGTGTTATATATCTGACCTCATTGGTGTTTCAACAGCCCTAAGATCAAAGCCAAACCCACTCCCACCCACTGGATTCCAACTCACAGTGACCCCAACAGATTCCCCAAGCTGTACATCTTAATGAAGGGAGGTACCTAGCTTGCTCCTTGGGAGCAGCTAGTGGATTCGAACCACTGACCCGTCAGTCAGCAGCACAACACGTGATGCACTACTACAAGGTCAGCAGATCCCCATGTACCGCCTTCACCTGGAAGGCTTAGAGACCAAGACATGGCTGGGTCAGGGCGCTGGCCCAAGTCACACTGCTGGTGAGCCAGAAGCTTGCTCCAATGCCTTCCTCTCACTGCCCAAAAGCAGATCCTTTTGATACACAAGATCAAAGATTGCAGCCTTCAGAATGGATTACAGCTCAACATCAAGAAGACAAAAATCCTCACCACTGGACCAACAGACAACATCATGATAGAGAATCTGTCAAAGATTTCATTTTACTTTGGTCCACAATCAACACCCTTGGGACCAGCTATCAAGAAATCAAAAGATGTGTTGCATTGGAAAAATCTGTCAATGACTTCTCCAGAATGCTGAAGAGCAAAGATGTCAATTTAAAGACTATGGTGCACCTGATTCAGGCCATGGTCTTTTTTTTAAAAGTCATTTGTTAGCACCTGAAAACTGGACAACGTATAAGGATGATAGAAGAATCGATGTCTTTGGGTTGTGGTGTTGGAGAAGAGAACCGAATATCCCACGGGCTGTCAAAAGAACAATCTATCTCGGAGGAGGTGCAGTCAGAGTGCTCCTTAAAGGCAAAGAGGCTGAAAGGTGGTTTCATACTTTGAGCACTGCTGTGAAGAGGGGCTGGTCCTTTCAAAAAGACATTATGCTGGGGAAGGTGGAGGGTCAGAGAAAGAGGAAGACCCTCAACAAGATGGATTGACACAGGGTCTTTAACAATGGGCTGGAGTGTATCAGAGATGATGAGGATGGTACCCCAACCCTAACCCAGCCCCAGCCCCAGCCTATTCCACACCACCCTCTCCTACCCAGCCAGGGCTCACCAGGGATGGAGTGGCGCCACCTGGAGGGAGACGATCTCTCTGCAGCCTGCACCCAGGGCCCAAATGACCTCATGGCCCACAGGGTCGGTGGCACTCCTGTTGAAAAGAGAGAGGACCACCTGTGCTGGCAGCCCTACGGCCAAGGCTCTGTTTCCTTGCGTTGTGGATCTCGGCCTGAGAGCCTTGGAGGGAAGAGTACAGAGGATGGGACTTCCGTTGGACCTAAAGCTGAAGGCACCCTCCGGCCGGAGGGACCCACCTGTAGGTGACGGCCTGCAGGGCGCGGCAGTAGCAGCTGGCCAGCCAGAGCGAGCGGTCAGTGAGGATGTTGGGGCAGTGGGAGATACGCAGGATGAGCAAGTTGCCCCCAGCGGCCTTCAGCAGCGACTCCAGTCCCGCTTCCAGACAACCCCTAGGGATGACCAGGAAGGCAGGGTCACCTTCGTGGCCACCTTCGTGAGCGCTCCGGCCCCCAGTCAGGAGCCCGCCCCAGGACTTACCTCGTGCTCCTGGCATACTCCTCCTTGCTCTCCTTCTTGCCCCTCTGCCGCGGCTTCAAGTTCTGCAGGGTGAGTGAGTGGGCCTGGGTGCACCACTGGGCCAACATGGCCAGAAACTGCAGAGAGAGGGACCAGGGATGGGGGTCTGAGCCTGCTGGTTGGAGTTCCAGGATGGGAAGTCCATGGGTGTGTTGTGGAGCGTGCAGCTGTGGTGCTGTAAGAGTTGCAAAGACTCTCTAACCAGGGGC